>NW_010358894.1:95142-204532 GCF_000414095.1 Morus notabilis | reverse complement strand
ACGCAGTTATCTTCCGCAGTAAGTTTAAGAAAAATCATGTATATGTATATATGATTTAAAGGTTTCAAGCATGTATGTTTAAAAAGTATAGGTACATATGTATGTTAAGGAAACCAAGGTTGTAGCTAACAACCCTCATTTTGAGTATTTAAGTTTTAGAACGTTGCAACAGAGCATGCAACAAATAAATAAATTTTAAACATGACGATTTAAATGATTGATTTTAAAAGGGCTTTAAGATGTACTTGAATTTAAGATTTCTCACGAAATCCGTTTTAAAGTCAAAATTAAATGACCCGATTGAATTGGCTAGTTTTAGAAAGGCTTTTAAAGAGCATTTGAAATAAGAGTTCAAATGCTGCTCTGTTTGAAAGATATTTTTAGAACGTTTTATCTTAACTGAAATTAAGAAAAGCTTTAAGAAATTTAGTGATTCACTTATTTGAAATTATTGTTACAAATTATGAAAGTATTCTTTCTTATATTAAAAAAAAAAATGTTCCGCAAATTTTAAGAAACCCCAGTAAGTACAAGTTAAAGTTTAAGTTACAGTGGCGGCCTCATAGGAGGGTCGTCACAGGCGGAGGCTGGGCTCGGCGATTTGGCTATGGTTTGGACCGGGTCTCACGATTCTTGCATGGCGAAGGGCTTAAATCTAGAGCACATAAAACGTGCTGGATGTACACTAGTTTTTGCAAATTTTATTTATGTAGGGTAGGAGGAAGAATTTTTGAGAGGAGAGGAATTTTGGTGTGTCTTAACTGAGGAGTGTGGGTCCCTTATATAGGGGCTTAGAGGAGACCATGACTTTTTCTGCTTATAATGTGAGACAAAACGTTTTTCCACTTTTTTCCAATCTCTTAGGAGTTTTTTCTTTGGTTTTCTAAATTTTATGAGAGCATTTTGAGAGTTAATTTTTCATTCACTTATTCACTATTTTGAGCATATAAATATATCATTTTAATCTCTTTATTGCGGAGAACACAATTTCAAATTGAACTATCACCGACACAAAATGAGTTTTGCTCAAAATTGAGACTCAAAATGGTACTCTGAAAAAAAGATTTTCAAACTGTTTTTTCTACAGTATATACCAATACTGAGGTCACGCACTATAATATGAGTTTTTAATTTTTTTGAATCATCAGTTTTGTGATTTTAGATGTTTCTCTTTCATCCTTTTACGGTTCACCCCTCTAAAGTTAATTTGGGAAATTGGAACCAAATCGTCATCTTTTGTTTATTCCCGGAGACTAATTTATATTTTCCTAACTAAGTATTGTCTTTGTCTTGTTTAGTCTTTTGTCCAGAATCAAAGCCAGATACAATCGCCATGATATAGTCAAGCATTCCTAATTCCGTTTCTTTTCTTTTAGTTTTCGCCCCACTTTTATGTCCAAAGTAAGCTCCCTTTAGGCTAATATTATTAGAGTAGGATTTGAGTTTTTAAATTCAAGCTGGAATGTGATTTTATATAAAAACTTTTAACTGTAGTAAAAACAGTTAGATGTGATTTTTTATAAGAGTTTTTAACTGTAGCAAAACTGAAATTGAAAACTCAAATCGGTAAAATGAACAAAAGTTCTCATTTTTTTTTTGAAAAAAAGCCAGAGGGAAGTGAATGAACTTTCCTTTCTAATCTCTTCTCTCACAAAATTTTATCATTACAGTTCAATATATTAACTTATGTTCTTTCAATACTCGTTTTCTTAATGCTTAAAATTTAGAATGCAAGATTCAACAACGTAGGCCTCGTTTATTTCACCATTCGAATCACAACTGCAGTTTTTGTCAAAGTATTTTCTCTCATAAAAAGTCACTGATTCGAATCACAATTTCAGTTTTTGTTCATTGACGTGCTTTGTGCTTGTTATTGTTTACCAAATTGATGTCGTTTTATAGTAATATTCTTGTTTAGTGCTCTTGCTTTTCCGGTTTATGCCCCTAGAGATCATTGTCGTTTTTGGGATTTGGTCGTTTGGTTTTTTTATAGTCGTATACCCTGTTTGTGTCTTTTATTCGATCAATATATTGGGTTCCTTTTGTCGTTTTTCCTAATGACCTTTTTTATTCGATCATTATATTGGGTTCCTTTTGTCTTTTTTCCTAATGACCTTTTTGTTCTGGTAGAAATTTTTTCCTAATGATTTTGCTTGCTACATGATTGTCGTTCATTTTCTGCTTTGGTCCCAACGCACGGAACAACCGAACCGGAGAGAAAGGTGAAAAAGAACCCCATTAGATTTAGGAGGTGTTTAGTACGAGAATTCATGTAATAATTCGAATCATGGTTCGTGGCTCACTATAGTATTTTTTTTTAAAAAAATACACGTAAATTGAGAATAGTTCTGAATTCATAAATCAAACGTCCACTTAATAATTTAGACTTTAAATCACGATTCGATTGACGAGAATGTAATATTTATACGTGAGTAAAAAAATCATAATTTAATTCAAAATCTGATTCAAATAATTTAAATTAAAACTTATCTCAATTACTAATAATTTAAAAATTTAATTAAAAAATAATCATTAATCTAATCTTTTAAGAGAAAATTACGAAACTCACCCTTAAAAGTTACGAGTTTAAATTTTTACCCATTATTCTTGATTAATATCCTTTAGTTTATATAATTTTTTAATTAAAAAGGTATTAATCAAGAGCAAGTAGTAAATTAAGACTCATACATTGAATAAGTAGTAAAAATTAAGACTATACACTTTTAAAGAGTATTTTTCAATGTTTCTCAATCTCTAAATACTAGAGATAAACTAAACACAAACTATTTAAATTTAAATAAATGTATCATATTGGGTTTCTTTTGTCGTTTCCCTGATGATCTTTTTTTTTTTTTCCTTTCTTTTGGGGTAAAACTTTTGAAGTATTTATACAAAATGATCATTTCTACCCTTCATATTCTGAATATATCTTTAATTTAATAATATTATCAATCTGTTCATTTTATAGTTATTAATATTATATTTCTAAATATACCCTTCTTTATTTTAATGGTTGTAAATTTGTATAATTAATTTTAAAAGATAGTTAATTAAAAATAAAAATGTCATTATGAGATATTTTCTAAACTTATATGCAAATATAACAACTTGTTGATATTTTTTTTCTCATCTATTGTATTACAATAGACATATATGTCATTAGTTTTTCCAAATGATTTCGTCTGTATATGATTGGCATTCATTTTTTGCTACTTTACCGTTCCCAATTACACGGGAACATGACAACCGAACCGGGAAAGGTGAAGGGAAAAAAAAAAAAAAAAAACAGAGCGCCGTTTACTAATTTTGACCGTTGGTTCCCCCTTTCCCTCTTAAATAATATATATATTTTTTGAAAATGAATAATATTTTTTTTGAACACCTCCTAAGTAATAGATTGATTTTTTTTTTTGAAAAATCTTAAATAACAAATTTAGACTTTGAAAAAGATGGTTGATGATATATATGAATAAAGTGAATCTTAATTTAATTTAAATTCTAATTCAAATAATTTAAATTAAAACTTATCTCTTAATAGCTAATAATTTAAAATTTTAAAATAAAAAACATTAATAAAATCCCTAATATTTAGGGAAAAACTAACTACAAACTATTTAAATTTAAATAAACCAATCATGATGATAAAAAACCCATCTCTATATTTTCCCGCAAAAACACTCTCCCTACGTCTGTCTTCTCCGGCACTTTCCTGTTGCGACTTTTCTCTGACAATTTCTTCTGCGTCTTTTCTTCGAACACGAGGGTTTAATGGCGAAAGACGAAATATCGTATCGTTGTTGGAAGAAGTTTACGGTAGACTTGGTATGCCTTCAGTGCTCTCCCTTCTTCGTGAGCTTTGCCGCCGGCACTTTGGATGCCGAGAGCTTCCGACGTTGTATCTCGCAGGATCTCCATTTCTTCAATGCCTTCGCTCAAGCGTATGTGCCCTAACTTCTACACGTTAATTCGCTTAATCTTGAGTTAAATTTGTTGATCTTCGACTAAATTACAAGCGTATTCCATATTATCGTGTGGTTTTTTAGATATGAATTGGCGGCGGATTGCGTAGAAAACGACGATGATAAGAAGGCCATAGGTGATTTGAGGAAATCGGCACTCCAGAAGAGTCAAACGAACGAGATAGTTGCCCAAGTTTGTTTACCTTCTCTCTCTCTTCCAAGAAAGCTTCTTCTTAGTATCTTGGTTAGATTGGTCTTCTTTTCTGGAAAAGGAAAAAAGATAGCGAGAAAAGAGGAAGCGGATTTTTTTTCATTTTTTTAAATTTTTTTTATCGTCTTCTTTGGAAAAACTTTGGTTAAATTGGTTTCATTTCATTGAAAGACACGCAACTTAATTAAATTTAACTAATTTTTCTTAATCTCAATCGCCATTGACTCATGGTATATTAAATGATCTTCTTTTGGTTCTCTTTATTCGTTATTCGTTATTTGTTTTTCTTTCCCCTTAAAGGAACCTTTCTTTCATTTATGAGATTAGTCCTCTCGGCCAATTCTGATTTAAGTAAACAAAGAAAGAAAACGACTTTTTTAATTCCAGTTATAAATACTCAGGCATGGGGAATTGAAGGCTCGAACGACCGCATTTCTGATGCGACAGTCAAATACAGAGACTTTTTGCTCGCAATTGCGTCTGGAAAAGTTGAAGACATACAAGTTCCCATCAAGATCGCAACTCCTTTCGAGAAGACCAAAGTCGCTGCTTATACACTCGGTGTGATCGCTCCTTGTATGAGGCTCTATGCCGAAGTCTATCATGAGATACTATCCCTTCAAGATACTCGTGATCCCAGTCACGTTTACAAGAAATGGACTCAGAATTATGCTTGTCGAGATTTTCTGGTCTGCCCCTTTGAAAATATGTTTCTTCCTCTACATTTTTACAAGTTGGAACAAAATTTTCTTTTCGCTTATTATTCTTTATGAAATCAGAAATCAACAATGGAAACTGAAGATCTGCTGGACAAGTTAAGTACTTCTCTGACCGAGGAGGAGCTTGATGAAATAGAGAATCTGTATCACCAAGCTTTGAAGCTCCAAGTAGAACTTTTCACTGCTCAACCGATTTCTCAGCAAACGGTAGTCCCTTTGTCTCGTGCGCAGGAGCTCAAAAACCGAAATCTTACCATATTTTGCAACTTTGACTTGACATGCTCTGTTGTCCACTCCACCGCCGCACTGGCAGACGCAGCATTCTCCAAATTTCAGCCTGTGAAGGAAAAATGGGACTATCTGTCTACACAGCACGTTGAAGAAGTTGAAAATTTCTTGAATAATGTCAATTCCGGCATCCCACTAGTGCTAGGTGCTTGGAAGAATCATTGGATTTTGTTCTCTATTTATGCTTTGGTCGTTTTAGAATAGTTTAAATAGAAATGTCACACTTTTTCAGGTGTAATCTAAACTTCAAGTATAATCTTTTTGCAGGAAAGGAATATGATTATGATGACTTGCGTGAAACACTTGAACAAGTTGCAGAAATTGAGAAAAAGGCAAATGCAAGGGTGGAAAAGTCCGGAATATTGACGGGTTTACACCTAGAAACCATAAAACTTGTTGGCAACCATATTGTTCTTCATGATGGCTGCAGAAGGTTTTTTCAAAAGATTGTGAAAAATGGAAGTTCAAACATTGATGTTCATGTGATTTCTCAATGTTGGTCTAGTGAGCTCATCAGATCAGCTTTTTCTTCGGGTATGCTTCTGTGTACATCTATACATGTACTTTAGGCATTATAGGGAAGTAGATGATCTCTATTTGTGGAAATCATAGTGTCCTCTGCATCCTTCAATTGATGAGTACGCCAAAACAATAACAAAAACCTTGTAATGTGGATATGCTGATACTAGATCTTTAAAAATCATTTTTGTTGCAATTGTTAGAATGTCCTGCACCGCCGAACACATCACTTGAGATATTACTATAATTTTGTTTGTTCTTTTGTGGTGATAAAAATGATTAAATGACGTTGTTCGATCTCCATATGAACAGATTTAGACGTCCTCAATGTACATTCAAATGAGTTAGCTTATGTCGCGTCGGGTGAGATTATTAAGAAGGTTGAATCTCTGCTGGAAAAGCTCCAGTCCTTTAAAGAAGTCCTAAGGGACCGTAAGAGGGAAGGCGAGCACTTGACAGTTTGCATTGGAAGGGATGTGGGTGACTTGCTTTGCTTGCTTGAAGCAGATATAGGCATTGTGATCAATTCAAGTCCAAGGCTGATGAAACTTGGTCTTCAGTTTGGTGTCAAATTCGGCCGACTGTTTCCTACCTTGGTAAAGATGCAGAAAGAGCTTGCTAAGGACAGTTCCTCTAATTGGAAGCCAAGCCCTGGCATTCTTTATACGGTCTCCTCTTGGGCTGAAATTGAAGCATTCATCTTCGGCTTGTGAGAACTTTTTCAAGTTTTTTGTTTTCTCTTATTACTTGAACAATCTAGATAGGAATTCCATTTTAGTAGGTCATATGCTAGGTGGTTTGTGGCTAATTCTACTTTTTTTTTTTTTTTTTTTTTTTTTTTTTTTTTTTTTTTTTTGTGCTAATCGTGGCTAATTCTACTTGAGCACCATAGATTAGCTCTTAATTTTTTATTCATTGTGTTTCTTCTTTAAAGGCTGCCAATAAAGAGCTTGTATGCCAATAATCAGGTCCCTTTGTTCATTAAAAAAAGGAAAACATTTTGATAAAAAAGGAAGAAGTTTCTTAAATATCCTTTTTTTTTTTTTTTCTGCCTCCTGTAAAAGAGAAGCAAGTAAAGCAAAATGCTTCAGCTTTACATCTCAAAGTTCTGAAGATTGCAGTAGTAGGTTTACGCACCCACACCTATCCAATAAAAAAAAAAAAAAGCTCTATGGCAGTACACAGAGAAAATGATGCGTCATTTATTCCTTTGGATCATCAATTGGTGCTTTTAGATATTTCGTTTTCATGTTTTTACCATATTTGAAGCCGTCTTTTTAGCTTTTGTTGTCGTTTTCATTTGCAATATTTTTCAGAAGTCGTTCGTTTCTTTTGTGTCGTTCCCTTATTTTGGTGTCGCTTTATCCTTTTTTGTCCTTTTTAATTTAAGCCGTTCATTACTTTCTATGTCGTCTGCCTTTTCTTGGTCGCTTTATCCTTTCACGTTTTCAATTGCTTCTGGAATCGTTAAGTAACCACTGTCGTTCATACAATTGTTGTCGTTTTCCAGATTTTATACGATTTGATATTATTCACGTATCTTTTCCATTATTTTCTGTTCCTTTTGGTGGCCGTTTCCTTATATATCGTTAGTAGATGTTATTCTCTATCAACTTCTAGCTCCAACCTCTACTTTTTGTCAATTCTCTTTCTACGATGGGTTTAAAATAGTGAGATCTGATGGTACTATTTTTATTTAGTTTTCTTATCCTTTTCTCCCTTTCTCCTAAATAAGCCACCTTATTTATTTTCACTTTCCGTAAAATAATCCCTCAACTCTTTTTCTTTATTTCTCTTTTCCTCCAATACCAAACGTAGTGTTGAAGTAGTTGTCGTCCATTGACGTCTTACAAAAGATGTCGTTTTTGATCCTTCTTAATCTAAACTACACCTCTAATCAAACGTATACTTCAATTCCCTCTCCCTCTCTCTCTCTCTCTCTCTCTCTCTCTCTCTCTCTCTCTCTCATTATCCATTATACGAAGTTCAAACCTGGAATTTTCTTGCCGCCATTGCCTTGCACTATTCACATCAAGAAAAGAAAGATCCATATCCATAAAAATGGAGGAGCTAGGAGGCAATTTCGAGGTTGTCAAGATCTTGATTTTCTGAATGTTTTCATCGAAGCGCATAGCCTCATTATTTCCACTTAATCTTTAGTTAAATTACTGTAGATATGAATGGAGGTATTCATTGCATTTCTTGTTGTTTTTGCTAGCACATGACGACGGCGAGAAGAAATTATGAATCTTATTTGCGGAGATTCGAAACAAATCATTTTTTGTTGAGGATGAATTGAATTTTGAGACTTAAGCAGGTAGCTTTTCAACGAAAAGTAGTAGAAGAAAGAAAAGACAAAGGCGAAGTAGAATCGGAAATGACAAGATTTTCAGAATTGACAAGACCTTCGGAAATGTCGTTTGTTGCATGAAACGACATGTCATTCAATTATTTAAGCCATCGAAACAACCGCATATGCTGTTGGTTCATTGACGTGTGTTGTGCTTGTTAATTATTTTGGTTTACCAAATGAAGAAAAGAGACAAATACCTTTTAAAGTGCTCGGTTTTAAATTTTAATCCTTTAACTCTTAA
Organism: Morus notabilis; assembly: GCF_000414095.1. Classification (NCBI taxonomy): domain Eukaryota; kingdom Viridiplantae; phylum Streptophyta; class Magnoliopsida; order Rosales; family Moraceae; genus Morus; species Morus notabilis. The sequence continues at coordinate 196,242 of NW_010358894.1, read as the reverse complement.
TTAATATCATTTTCAGTTAAATAACTATATTAACTAAAATAATATTAATCAAGAGTAAATGGTAAAAATCCAAACGTAGGCACTTTAAAGGTAAGTTCATCAATTTTTTCTTACCAAATTGATGTCCGTTTTTTTAGTAATATTCTGGTTTAGTCCTTTTTTTTTTGTTGCTACTGCTTAGTAATATTCTGGTTTAGTCCTTTTTTTTTTGTTGCTACTGCTTAGTAATATTCTGGTTTAGTCCTTTTTTTGTTGTTGCTACTGCTAGAACTCTTTTGGTCTTCTTACTTTTCCAGTTTATGCCCTTGGAGATAATTGTCGTTTGATCCAACGATGTCGCTTTTTCTAGTCGTATTTCTTTTTTTCCGCATGTCTCTTATTCGGTCATTATATTGGGTTTCTTTTATCGTTTTTCCTAATGAATTTTTTGTTTAGGTAGGAAAAAACCAAAAATACCACTCAAAATGGTAAAAATTATTATTTATGCTACTTCACTTAAAAGTAAACAATTGCTATTCAATTAATTAAAAAACAGTGACACTTAATTATTTAGAATGGTATAAATAATAAGCAAGCACAAAATTATAGCAAACCATATACTTTTCTCTTTTCACTAATGATTTTGTCCTTCGTTTTGCTCATTTGAGTTGAGAAGTTGAGTTAAAAAATAAATTCACGTGATTAAAAGCATTGTAACAAAAAAAAGTTGAATTTAAATTTTTGTGAACAAAAACACTGTAAGAAAAACTTGAGTTAATTCGAACTAGTGAAATGAACGGGGCCTTGCGGTTTATTTAAAATTCAGTATTGGGGTAAATTGTAGTTCATTTGTCGTTTGCGATAAGCATTATCGTTTGTAAAAATAGTTGTCGTTTCTGGCACAAGATTTGCTTGTTTATAAACTATATGGTTGTCGTTCATTTCAACCGAACTGGAGAGAAAGGTGAAAAAGAGCGCCGTTTACTAATTTTGACCGTTAGATTCCCTCCTCTCTATATTTTCCCGCAAAGAGTCTCTCTCTCTCTCTCTCTCTCTCTCTGTCTCACTTACTCTCTCTCTCTCTCTCTCTCTACTGCCGTACCGTCTCTCTTCTCCGGCACTTTCCACTTGCGACTTTTCTCGAACAACTTGCCCTTCATTTTTTCTTCGAATACGAGGGTTTAATGGCGAAAGAAACAACATCAACTCGTTGTTGGAACAAGTTTAGGGTAGAATCGGTTTGTGCTCTGTGCTCTCCCCTCTTCGTGAGCTTTGCCACCGGCACTTTGGATGCCGAGAGCTTCAGACGTTCTGTCTCGCATGATCTCCATTTTTTCAATGCCTCCGCTCAAGCGTATGTGCCCTAACTTCTACACCTCCATTCGCTTAATCTTGAGTTAAATTTGTTGATCTTGGAGTAAATTAGAAGCGCATTCCATTATCATTTCGTTTTTCAGATATGAATTGGCGGCGGATTGCGTAGAAAATGACGATGATAAGAAGGCCATAGGTGATTTGAGGAAATCGGCACTCCAGAACTTTCAAATGACCGACTTACTTGCCACAGTATGCTCACCTATGATCTCTACTTTTCTAATATTCAAATCGGCTGGCCAGAATCTTCCATTTGACGATATACTTGCCCAAGTATGTTCATCTTCGCTCTCTCTTTCTCTTCCAAGAAAGCGTCTTTATAGTTTTTTAGATTAGTTTTCTTCTTTGGAAAAAAAAAAAAGAACGAGAATAAAGAGACTTTTCTTTCCCGTCTACTTCTTTGGAAAAAAACTTTGATTCAATTGGTTCCATAACGGAACTTCCATTGCATTGAAAGACACACAAACTTAATTTACTTTAACTAATTTTTCTTTAATCTCAATCGCCATCGTCTCATGGTATTAAATTAGCTTCTTTTAGCTCTCATTATTTGTTTTTTATAATCTTTAATGAAGGTTCTTGGTTTATCAGATTAGTTCTGATTAAGTAAACAAAGAAAGAAAGGAAACAATTTTTTTCAATGCCAGCTATAAATACGCAGGCACTGCGTGGAATTGAAGGCTTGAATGACAGCATTTCTAATGCGACAGTCAAATACAGAGACTTTTTGCTTGCAATTGCGTCTGGAAAAGTTGAAGACATACAAGTTCCCATCAAGATCACAACTCCCTTCGAGAAGACCAAAGTCGCTGCTTATACACTCGGTGTGATCGCTCCTTGTATGAGATTCTATGCCGATGTTTATCGTGAGATACAAGCCCCTATAGATACTCCTGATCCCAGGCCCTATCATGGTTACAAGAAATGGATTGAGAATTATACTTCTCAAGATTTTCTGGTCTGCCCCTTTAAAAATTTGTTTCTTCCTTTACATTTTTACTAGTTGGAGCAAAAATTTCTTTTTGCTTATTATTCTTTATGAGATCAGGCATCAACTATAGAAACTGAAGATTTGCTGGACAAGTTAAGTACTTCTCTGACTGAGGAGGAGCTTAATGAAATAGAGAATCTGTATCACCAAGCTTTGAAGCTCCAAGTAGAATTTTTTGCTGCTCAACCGATTTCTCAGCAAACTGTAGTCCCATTGTCTCGTGCGCAGGAGCTCAAAAATCGAAAGCTTACCATATTTTGCAACTTTGACTTGACATGCTCTGTTGTCCACTCCACTGCCGCACTGGAAGACGCAGCATTCTCCAAATTTCAGCTTGTGAAGAAAACGTGGGACGATCTGTCTGCACAGCACGTTGAAGAAGTTGAAAAATGCTTGAATAATGTCAATTCTGGCATGCTACCAGGGCCAGGTGCTAGGAATAATCATTGGATTTTGTTCTCTATTTATGCTTTGGTTTAGAATTGTTTAAATAACACTCACAATTTTTCAGGTGTATTGTAAACTTTTAAGTTTAATATTTTGCAGAAAAGAAATATGATTATGATGGCTTGCGCAAAAAACTTGAACAAGTTGCAGAAGTTGAGAAAAATGCAAATGCAAGGGTGGAAGAGTCAGGAATATTAAACGGTTTAACCCTAGAAACCATAAAACTTGTTGGCAACCATATTGTTCTTCATGATGGTTGTAGAAGGTTTTTCCAAAAGATTGTTAAAAAAGGAAGATCAATCATTGATGTTCATGTGATTTCTCACTGTTGGTCTAGTCAGCTCATCAGATCAGCTTTTTCTTCAGGTATGCTTCTGAGAACATCTGTACATGTACTTTGGGAAGTAGATGATCTCTATTTGTCGAAATCATTGTGTTCTGTGCATCCTCCAAAATAAAATCTCTTAATGTGAATATGCTTATACTAGAGCTTTGAAATCATTCTTCTTGCGATTACTGTTAGATCGTCCTGCACAGTGGCACACATTATTTGACATGAAAAATATAATTCATTTGTTATTTTGTGGATAAAAATTATTAAATAATTTTGTTCTATCTCCATATGAACAGGTTCAGACGTCCTGAATGTACATTCAAATGAGTTAGCTTATGTTGCGACGGGTGAAATCCTTAAGAAGGTGGAATCTGCACCGGAAAAGCTCCGATCTTTTAATGAAGTCCTAAAAGACCGTAAGAGCGATGTGGGGCACTTGACAGTTTGCATCGGAAGGGATATCAGCGACTTTCTTTGCTTGCTTGAAGCAGATATAGGCATTGTGATCAATCCAAGTCCAAGGCTGACAAAACTTGGTCTTCAGTTTGCTGTCAAATTCGGCCCATTGTTCCCTACCTTGGTAAAGATGCAGAAAGATCTTGCTAAGGACAGTTCCTCTATTTGGAAGCCAAGCCCTGGCACAATTTATGTGGTCTCCTCATGGACTGAAATTGAAGCATTCATCTTTGGCTTGTGAGAACTTTTTCTAGCATTTTGTTTTCTTTTATGATTTGAAAAATCTAGATGGGAATTCTGTCTTAGTCGGTCATATACGGAGTATGCTAGTGGTTGGTAGCTAATTTTACTTGAGCACCATAGATTAGCTCTTATTCTTGTATTCATTATTTTTCTTCTTCAGAGGCTACCAAGAAATAATTCCTTTGTATGCCAATTTTCAGGTTCCTTTGTTCATTGAAAAAAATAATGACAAAAAAGGAATAAGTTTCTCACCTTCTTTCCTACTTTCTTTTGTTTTTCTGCCTCCTATAAAAGAGATACAAGTAAACCAAAAAACTTCAGCTCTTTTTAGCTGCTATTATTATTGCATCTCAACGTCCTGAACTTCGTTAACCAGCTGAAGACTTAGCAGTAAGTTTACGGCACACCTATTAAAAAAAAAAAAAAAGAAGAAAAAGCCTCAAAGGAATCAGCTGCGTCTTTTATTCATTTGGATGATCAATAGGCGTTTTTAGATATTTCGTTATAACATGTATTTGCCATATCTGAAGTCGTTTTTTTTAGCTTTTGTTGTCGTTTTTCTTGGTCACTTTATCCTTTCACGTCTTTCGCGTTTTTAATTGCTTGTGTAGTCGTTAAGTAATCACAGTAATATCGTTCATATAATTGTTGTGGTTTGCTAGATTTTATATGATTTGATATTACTCACTTAATTTACTGCCACTATTTTCTTCGTTATTTTTTTTTATGTATTTCATAGATAAAGTAATAAAATTAAAGCCATTTACTCAGAAAGACGTCTTTTTACCTTTCGCTCTTTGAATTTATCTGCAGAAGATTTGAAGCAAATAATTATTTTTTGTTGGAGATCACGAAATTTGTTTTTGAGACTTGAGCTCATAGCTTTTCAACAAAAAAGTAAAAACAGAAAGGAAAAACGAAGGCGGACTGGAATGAAAAATAGAAATGAAAAAATTTTAAGAATTTCAGAAATTGTCATGATTCCATTTCCATATACGTTCCATCATACCAAACATACGGTTTTGGTCATTTTACTCGTGATGTGGTTCTTTTAGGCTGTTGTGTTTTTCTCTACTGTATTTTTTTCTTTTTTAATTTGTTGTCGCTTTTCTTAAGGTTCCGTTTTGCTCTCCCTGCATGCTCTCCTTTTGTGCATTTTATAGTTAGATGTATCCAACTTTTCATTATAACTAAGAGCATGCTTACTCTAAAAAGGGAAAGGAAGGAGTGATTTACTTACAAAGCGTGTTTATTTACTTACAAAATTGTGATTTCAAATAAGGAAAGAGAAATGTGTTTCCAAATAGGGAAAGGGAGGAGTGATTTCTATCTAATGATGTATTTACTTATAAAATTAGCAATAAAGATTTAGTAAGCCCCGCCCAATATAGGGAATGAGAAAAGAGAATATCAATCTTAGCAAATCCTCCTTGGTATTGATTCATTGTCAAATGGAATGAATTTACTTATCTCTTAATGAATAATTATATAGTCAAAGATTATATAATTGTGTAAAAGGATTTTTGTAATAATTACATTTATAATATTGTTATTCTTAATTTTAATAAACACTAAAAAGGGAATAAGATTATTCTAATTACACCATCTAAGATTCAAATAAACACTTAAAAAGAGTATCAATGGCTTTTAATCCTACTATTTTGATTTTCTTTTTAATCCATTAATTTTCTCATTACATTTCTTTACCGTTTGTAAAGGCTCTAATTACAACTGAATCATAAAAATTAGCCTGTATTGAGTAAGTATCCCAATAAATAAGGACCTAAATAATTCCCATATATTTCCTTGAACAAACAGTACTCATAATCCCCATATATATCCGGTTCTGTAAAAACAACAAAAAAAACAAAAAACAAAAAAGTTAATATCAAAAGGCTTTTTTTTTTTACCGTCCAGATATATATACATATACATACATACATATATATAAATATATATATATATATATATATATATATATATATAGTGTGTGTGTGTGTGTGTGAGGTCCCAAAACAGTATACTCTGGTACACCCCCGAAAACTCTTGTACGATTGCTTCAGTAGTCTCATATCCTTCGAGTAAAAACGAATTAAGCCCCGAGATCAAGAAAACGTAGCCATGGATTTCTGCATGAGAGTGGCAACGCAGTTGATGCTGGACGAGATGAAGAAGGAAGAAGATTCTTCAAAGAACGTGGTGTTGTCTCCATTATCAATAAGCATGGTTCTCAACATGCTCGCTTCTGGGTCTAGTTCTTGGAGATTCTTGGCTACAAAAACGACCATGATCTCAACTCCGATTCTTCAACCATTATGTCTATTTTCGCTCCCTCCTCTGATGAATCTGAATCATCTGATCATCATGATGCTGATCGTGCCCCACAAAACTCCCCAAACGACAACGTAGCGCCTCGTGATCGAATTCATCATCCCATAAATCATCAGTATCAATATAATCCTCCAGCGCCCAATTTGCCTACACAGGTACAAAATTAGAGAATGCCAATGTATAGAGATCCAAATCCTTATGATTATATGCAAGAATATCATGAGTCGTATAATCAACCCATGAATTATCAGTACTACGGGCAGTATTCGAGAATGGCAATGTATAGAGATACAAATCATTATAATTATATAACACAATATGATCATCAGTCATATCAGCCAATGAATTATCGGTACAATTACTGTCCTAGACCAGCGCCGAATTTGTCTACATATGGGAGAACACAGGGACAACATCGGATGATGCCAACGTATTGTGATCCAATTGCGTCTAATTACATGTCGTTTATATCACACGACAGGTTTTTGGGATATTCGGATCAAGAGTTCTCAATTCCCAAGAAAAAGAAGTCAATTAAGAAGAAAGCGCCTGCCTTTAATTTGGTGAACGCTCTTTGGGCTGATCATCGCTTTCCTCTGAATCCTTCTTTCCAAAATATCACCAGTACGATCTACAGAGCGCGAGTAGAAAATGTCGGACTTGGTTAAAGAGGTATCTTTTTTTTTTATTTTTATTTTTAAAATTTTGTACAAGCCCATATGATATTTTTTTTTCACCTTTGTGAACTAGGTTCGTTCAGAAATCTCATATATCTAAGATTTTTGAACTTTTTTTTTTTTTCTTTTCCTTTAACAAACGAACAAGTTTTGTATTATTTGACTCCACAGACCAATATATACATATTACTGCCTTGTTATGTTAACTTTATTTGTACAAGAACTCTTTTACAAGATTTAGGCAAATTAATCAATATTATTGTTACCGCATAATATGAATATTGTGTTGCCAACTTCTCTTTTTCTTAACAAATCTAACAATCATTGATGATCATTTGTACATAACAGGCTGAGAAAGTTAAAAGGGAGGTGAACTCATGGGCTGAGAAGGAGACGAAAGGGCTTATCAAAGAGATCGTGCCACCGGATTTGAAACCATCGCCGCCACTCTGTCTCGCAAACGCATTGTACTTTAAAGGAGACTCGAAAACCCCGTTTGATGCCTCTATGACTAAGCCCGAGGATTTTCACCTTTCTTTACGGAGAAACTACCAAAGTCCCTTTCATGAAAGAACGAAACAAATATTACTGGTATGGAGAATTTGAGGATTTCAACCTTCTACAACTCCGATACGAGACACGAACAAGAAGTTCTCTATGTATACCTTTCTCCCTAAGGAAACACAGGGACTAGAAGATCTTCTCAAGAAGTTCCATTCATTTCCACACATGCGACAGCCTGAGGGGGTTTCATGTCCTCTGGATTCCGAAGATGAAATTTTCATACTCTTTTGAACCAAAAAAAGCTAATGGAAGCGGAAGGATTAACATTGCCTTTCGATCGCGAGGATGCTGATTTTTTGAAGATGGTTTATAGTCCTCAACGTTTTCGTAGATCGCATTCTTCGCAAGGCTTGTATTGAAATTAAGAACAAGGTACTGAGGCTGCTGCAGTTACTGTCGCCATGATGATGTGTGGAGGTCCACCGATGGGGTTCGAGCGTCCAAAACCGAGTTTTGTGGCTGACCATCCTTTCGTGTTCGTGATCATCGAAAACTTTTCTAAGCTTGTTGTTTTCACTGTAGCAGAAGTTAATCCCCTCTTGGATTGAATAGTGCAATCAAATCCTAATGTAATTAAGAAGAAAATGACGGGAAAAAAAAGTACACTTGTTTATTAGTTGAGGTCACTACCTCTAACTATTTCATGTCATTTTCTTAATTAGATAGTGGAAGAGTAATCTATGGCTTATTTTGTTAATTAACTGTGGAAGAGATGTTTTCTGTTTTGTTTGTCAGCTTGAGCGCTTAATTGAGACTCTTATTCTATTATTTCTTCCTGAGGAATATGTTTGTATACGAACTGACAACTCACAATGTCAGCCCTTGTGTTTCATAGCAAAAGTCGGCCCTTATTCTTTATTATTATTATTATTATTATTATTATTATGAGGAAAAGAGTTCTTTTGTATACAAACATTTATGTTTCTTAAATACAATTTCTATATATTTGTTTCAATCATCAATTCAGATGTTTCGGTCATCTTTTTAACGCTTGATTCTTATGAATTTTACTGCGACATTTGAACCAATTCATTCTTTTTTTTTTGTTTGATATAAGAGACGACATTGATTTTTGAGAATAAAAAAAGTAAAGAAAAAAACCACAGACATGAAAGGCAAAATATGATCAAACTATCTTTAAAACAAAAAGAGAAATATGATCAATTATCTACCAATTAATTATTAATTATTTAGTATATTAGTTAACAATTATCAATTATCTCATGTACTCCACATATATTTTTAGAAACATAACCAAACAATTCTTTTTTTCCCTTATAAGTCAAAACAATCTATCAGAATTATTGAGGGGAAAAAAAAAAACAATCTCCATTCAAAACAAATCTCAGAAAAAAAAATCAAACGAATTTGTAGAAATAGTCTCAACACTATTCCAAACAAAACCCATCCCGTGTAGCTTTCATTAAGATTTGAATCTGATGCAGCCTCAGCTGCTTCACCTCCAGCGGCGCCTGTGCAATAGGTCTTTTTGAATCATTTGTTTGCAGCACTTGTAGCCCCATTGGTGACCCTTCCAGTATGAACCCCAAACACTCGTGTGGTTGTTGACCAAAACTTCTTCATACTTGCTTCTAGGAAGTGCCATCTCCTGTAATTAACGACGGAGCGAACTTGTTATATTCTAAATCCCAAGTGGCACAAGTTAAGAGATGCAATTTTTTGGACAGCTTAGAACAGCAGCACAACAAGATGTCGAAAACAGGATAAAACTCACAACGAAACAACGGTAACAAATCGTAATCCATTTTAAGGAAAAGAAAGACCTTAACTATAGTTGGAACGGAAAAGGGGAGAAAATGCTATTGAGTAGAATAAGTTGCAAATAATAAGCAAAGAATGGAGAGTAAATTGTCGACGCAATCAAACCTGTCCCTTAATGATCCCACCAGCACGATCATATTCAACTTCTTTTTCGGTTTGCCCTAGTAAAAGCTCCCTCGGAATTTCTTGCCCAGAAGCCGTGTTGCCATATTTCTCCAAGATCGTGAACTTTTTCTGGGACATCAATTTTTCTTTAATGGCTCTCTAATTCTTGTAAAGCAACTCAGCTTGGGATGGAGCTGCTCGCAATTGAATATCTTGTCACTTCTCAAATGACTCCCACGCATGTATTTTGAGCTGCTTGAACTCCAATCCTTGACCACTGTTTCTGCATTGGTTATCACCCTAAAAGTTGTTAATAAAAAAGGGGGAAAAACAAAACAAGTAAAAGCAAGGGGGCATCCAAGTGATAAAGTTCAAACGCGCTTACTCCATAGAACTTTTCATTTCGTTCTGCATCTGGAAGAGGGTCCTTTTGCATGGATCGAGTTTTGGGATCATAGTGTACAGAGTTAACATCGAGGTTCAGGAGATATTTTGCTGTGTCTTCGCGATTACGCAGATTCCTACAAGCCCAAGGAAAGGGAACATTTATCTTTAAAATACAATTCACAAGTTAAAGAAAATACAATCACATTGGTATACAACCGCACATGCACAACCAAATTACAGTTAACAATATAAAGACGTCGATACAAAAATATCCATAACTGACAGTTCCCGTGCTCCCACCACCTGTCGTATGCACTCGCTTCTCAACCTTATCAAAATCCATTTGTTTGTTCTCATGAACTCTGGCTTCATCCACCCTCAGATCATCATCATCCACCAATTTCTCAAGTTGTTCCTTTTGGTATTGCCTTCGCCCTTCATCCCTTTCTTCATATCTTTCAATAACAAGAGCATAGGCCGACACATCATACCCATTCCAACGATCGTGTTTTCCATCATAGTCAAGCTCAAAAGTCTCTACTTTTTCATCAGGAGCAATATGTTTGTTTGTCCACTTTGCTCCAACTTTGCGGGGTCTTTCTATACAGGACTTTGCATCATGAGTCATGGCTCCACAGCCGAAAACAAGGAATCATTAAACCATTGTTCTCCAATCCACATAACAGATAACAGGGAAAAATTACAGGTATAGGTGATATAAGCTCACATCAGAGTTGGAAACAAATTTCGTAATACAATTACAAACAAATATCACCGTCAAGTTTAACATGTATTGAACTGAGATGATTATGCAATCGAGTAAGAAAGACGAGGAGGAGGAATCGACTTACTTCTCGCATGCACCTTTCCTGTATTTGTCCGCTTGGAAAGTCTTCACACCTATGTCATACGATGATTTGATGCAATTTGAATCTGGTTTCCTCTTCCTTTGATGTTTTAAACTCTGGTAAGCAAAACTAGAACAAAATATTACAACCTGCCAAAAATCATGTACCGGTATGACAGAACAAGTGAGAACAACTACAAACAACAATTTAGACCAAAAAAAAAAAATAAAAATAATAATATAAAAAATAAACTTACAGGTCTATCGGATTCGATACACCACCAAGGTGCAGAGGAGACATAGTGGGGATGTGAGGATTAATCTCTTCTTCCAATTCAATCTGGTCTTTCATCGACTTGAATGCCCCTAAAAAAACCAAATTACACGCGATAAATAAACATAGCAAATAAGGAAAATTAACGCAAAATTACAAATTTCTAACGACAGAAAATCCTAAAATAGAGTTCCAGCGTAAGCAATATATCAATATTCAAGCTAAATACCCAAATTTATGTACTTTCACTCACTGAGCCCTAATTTATGCAATTTCAAAGACATTCAATGTCCAAAACTTGTATGCTTATCATGGAACAGAACAATTCCTTGACCAACTCGAGGGCGAGCTTTCTCTAAGAGAGGGGCAACTGATGCAGCAAAGGTCCTACCTAACATGATGCAGCAAAGGTCTTACCGAACAACTCAGTCCCAACTCACATATGGAATCCAACTCACCCATCACTCATCCATCATATACAACAACTCAACCGAATCCCAGCCAACAAACCATATTCCACTCTTCGTTGGATTCCAACTTGATTGACATCTTTAGTATTGTTTAATTTATCTTGTTATGATTATGTTTGTGTTGTATTTCATAGTTTAGCCTTGTATTCCTATTATAAATAGGTGATGTATTAAGGAATCAATCAATCGATGAATAAACTTTTAAAACCAAGAATCCTTTTGTGTAAAAATTCTCTCTGAGAATTACCTATCTATTCTCCTCTCAAATCCTTTGAGACGTAAGTTAGGACGCACCTAGCAACCCGCTGTGTCATTGGAGGAGATGTTGGTGACTTGCTCTGCTTGCTTGAAGCAGATATAGGCATTGTGCTAAATTCAAGCCAAAACTTAATGATTCCGGGCATCATTTTGAACCCCGTTCATTTCACCAATTCGAGTTTTGTTATAGTAAAAAACTCTCAGAAACAATCACATCTAACTTTTTTACTGCAGTAAAAAGCTCTCATATAAAGTCACATCTCAACTCGAATTAGCGAACTAAACAGGCCCTTGGTGTTGGATTTTTCCCACTGTTCGCGGGCTTGGTAAAGAAGCAGAAGGAGCTTTTTGAGGGCTTCTCCCACAATTGGAAATCACTCTCTGGGATTCTTTTTACGGTTTCTTGTTGTGCTGAAATTGAAGCCTTCATTTTGGGATTCTAAATGAACTTTCCTTTCATCTATCTCACTAGGTCATATATAGAGTGTATATACTAATGTAGTGTTGACTAATAAGAGAGCCACATGGTCAGCTTTTATTCTTTTATCCTGTTTCTTTCCGAGAGACTGACAATAATGTATATATACAGTTCATATATAGTTCCTTTGTATACCAACATTCAGGCACATGTATTATATGCGAAGATTCATGTTATACATTAAGCGATTATTTATTTGTTGCGAACATTTGAAGCAAACCATTATTTTTTTGCTTAATATTAGAGACGAAGTTAATTTTTGAGACTTAGCATCCTTTTCAACAAAAAAGTAAATTTGTTAAAGAAACGACAAAAAAAAAGGCTAAAAATAATCTGAATGCTAACTGCAGAGGAGCTGAGAAGTTCCAAGTTCCAACCACCCCCGACGATGAAAGGCATGTCGTTTTTATGAGGAATAAGGAGAAAAGACAAGTCGTTTGCATCACCTGTCATTTTGTCATTAATTATAAAACGGCACATCGACATTCATTGAAAAATGTCGTTCAAAAGAAACCATTCGGCACAGGTTGTCAAAATACGACAATAAAATAACCCCAACATTGTGTCTTTCCATTGATAATAAACTCTTACGAAACCAGATGAAAAAGTTATTGCCTTTCCAAGTTCTTTCTACCCATCTCTCCCGCTCTGAAGCTCTTCATCTCTTGTACTCAAACAGTTTATATCTGAGTTATCTTGTCGATGTCCTTTATGGTCCCTCTTTCAAATCTAACGGCCTGATTCCGGTTTTTTTTTTCAGTAGACCTATCTATAGTACATCCTTCCCGCAAAATATAAAAGCCAATATGACTCCAATCAAACGAACGCAAACAACAATTCGTCAGCTCTGATCTCTCTCTATTTCTTTCTTTCTTTCTTTCTTTCTTTCTTTCTTTCTTTCTTTACTTGTTAGTTCAAAGCTCAAACTTTGAGCAAGAACCTCTGTCTTCTCCGCCAGTTTCTTGCTCTTCTCTCTCTTGCTCGGCCCAAACTTTTGAATTTTCTTGTCTCCATGGCTTTACATTTTTAACATAAAGAAAAGGAAAGATAGAGAAGAGACTCGTCCAAAACGATGGACAATCTAAGACTAGTTTTGACGAAGAAAGAAACAATATCAAGAAGGTTGTGGAAGAAGTTCGAAAGTGAATCGCTATTTGCTCAGTACTCGCCCTTCTTCATCAGCTTGGCTGCTGGCACTTTGGCTCTCCAGGCTTTTCACGATTTCATCTCGCAAGACCTTCATCTTTTGAAGGCCTTCTACCATGCGTATGTGCTTAGTCCATCATTATACCTCAATCCGCTCAATCTTTAGTTAATTAGGTGTAGACATGATTAAAGGTATTAATGGCATTGTGCGGTGGATTTTTCAGGTATTTATCGGCGGAGAAGTGCTTAAATGATGATGCCGAGAAGTGGGTCGTGCACGATTTAAGGGAGAATCTGCGAAAGGAAATTGTTGCATATGTAAAAATCATCCAAGTAGGTTTACCTCTTCTCACTCTTTCCTTCCTTTCCTTTTTAAGTTTTCTTTTTTAAATCCAAGTGTTTCTTTCTCTGAACCCCTATTTCTTTGTTTCTTTATCAATTTGATTATTCATGAGTACACATACATAAACTTACTTGTATTACGTTGTATCAATAGTTAATTGTTTGGCTTCCAAGAAACTGAACTGAAAACAGAGGAAATTTTCTTGAAGCTATTTTCAGTTCTTTTCCCTTTTTGTTTGCAGGAAACTCCTTTTATCTCATTAGATTTTTTTTTAAAGAAAAAAAAAGCCTTTGTTAGTGCTCTTCAATATGAGTTAGTACTACTAGATCCATTTGGTAAAAGCTGAGTTTACTTTTATGATTGAAAAGTCTACTTCTTTAAACCATCACTTGATATCTTGGATGATCAATAATGTACACAGGAAGATTTTAAATTGCCAAAACGGGAGACTACTTATGCGACGATAGTCAACTATGGAGACTTTTTGCATGATACAAAATCTGGGAAAGTTGAAGGGAGAATAGTTCCTTGCAAGAGAAAAATTGCTGCTTTTACACTTTGTGCCATTGTTCCTTGTATGAAGCTGTATTCCCACTTGTTTCAGCAAATAAAGAAAATTCTACATCCTTCTGATACCACCACTCACAACTACAAGAAATGTATTGACATTTATTGTTCGGAAGATTTTGAGGTCGTCAGTTATTTATTATTATTTTTTTCCCTCAATTTTTTTGCTATGTATACTTATTTTTTGTGAACACTCCTCTCTCATTACTTGTGTCCTGTTGATACTCTTAGGTATTAGCTATGCGAACTCAATTTATGCTGGAAAAACTAAGTGATTGTTTTACCGAAGATGAGGTTGAAGTAATGGAGAAGCACTACCACCGTGCTATGAAGCTTCAAGTAGATTTCTTCGCTAAACTCCCGACACATAAGTGCACCTTAGTCACTTTGTCTCGGCTGCAGGAACTCAGAAAGAGTAAACTCACAATATTCTGTGACTATGATATGACATGCCCCATTGCTGAGTCTGCCTCCGCTGTCATCCTGGCGAATATGTCAATAGCATTACCTCAAGTTTACAGGATGTCATCAGAAGAGTTGAGGAACGCATGGGATGTTTTAGACTACCAGCGCACTATGGATTTTGAACAATGGTTCGAAACAATCATGTCCAGTACCATGCCAGGTCCGATGAGTATATAATGAATACGCTTTCTTTTCTATTTATGTATCCTTTAACCCTTATAAAAGTAAGTTGAGAAAGATCAGCATCAATGCTTATTATAATATTCTCTGAAGTTAACTTCTTCAGGACGACAAGTATTCAACGACGCAGGTTCGGAAAGCCCTTTTTCAAGTTGCAGAATGGGAGATAAGGGCAAATACAAAGGTGGTACGGTTGGAATGTTGAAGGGTATAAGTCTAGATACAATAAAGAGTGCTGCCTCCACTGTCATTCTTCAGGATGGTTGCAGAAGGTTTTTTCAGAAGCTTGCGGAAAATGAAAGTCGAAACATTAATGTTCATATAATATCAAACTATTGGGGTAGTGACCTGATCAAAGCAGTTCTATCTCCAGGTATGCTTTTCGAAACATCTACTCATGTAAGTAAAGCACTTATGGGAGTAGATTTGTTTTGGTTAGTAATCATAAAGTGTTAGGGGACTTATATCTCAAATTTATTTAATTTTTCTTGAAATTGGTAGATATTCCTGCACTGTTGCACAAGTATTTGATATGTTATAAAAATGTATTTCTTCCCAAAAGGATTTTACTTTGTTTTTCTTTGTAATGCTAAAAATATCTCAAAAAGTTCCAACATATCTTCATCTGAACAGAGAAAAACGTCTTCACTGTACATTCAAACGAATTAGCTATGAAGAACGGTGTGACGATGGGAGATATTACAAGGATCGTGGAAACTTCATCCAACAAGTTTAAAACTTTCCATGCCGTCATAAAGGGCTGCAAAACTGAAATCGGGCACTTGACAGTTTACATTGGAGGAGATGTTGCTGACTTACTTTGCTTGCTCGCAGCAGATATAGGCATTGTGATTTGTCCAAGTCTAAACCTATGGAGACTGGCAGATCGTTTTGGTCTCAAATTTGTTGCACTTTTCGATGAATTGGTAAGGAGGAAGAATGAGCCTGCTGCGGGCTACCACAACAATTGGAAACCATACTCTGGTGTTCTCTACACAGTCTCTTGTTGGGCTGAAATTGAAGCATTCATTCTGGGGCTGTAAATAAACTTTATGTTTTTGTTCATCTAATTACTAGGTCATCTATGGAGTAAACTAATGTCATGATGGCTAATTGTAGTTGAGAGCCACAGGTCAACCCTTATTCTTATATTGTTTTTCTTCCCGAGGGACTGCCAAGAATGTATATATAAAGTTCCTTTGTATACCAACATTCAGGTACACATGTTCTAAATATTTCCTTCTTCTTTAGGGACTGTGTCCAGAAAAAAAAAAAAAAAAAAAAGAAAAAAAAAAGAGTTTCTTACTTTCTTTATGCAAATATTCAAGTTTCAAATCAATATTTACTCATATTTCAACCTTGAGAGATGAGTAACTTATTTGTGTCTTCATCAATTTAGTTTTAGATGTTTCATGACTCAGATGTTTCTGTTACATCTTTCCCCATTTCACTCTTCTTTATTTCAGTTGCGAACATTCTACCAATTCATTACTTTTCTTTTTGGTTTTATATTAGAGACGAAATCAAATTTTCAACAAAAAATAAAGTTCTTAAAGACAAGAGAAGACACCAAAGGCGAAATATAATCTGAATACTACTGTTAAATTTTTCTAAGGACCAAGGATACTCGTTTGCATCTCCTATCAGGTTTATTCATAATAAACGACATGTCCGCTTTCGTAATAAAATGTCGTTCAAAAGACAGCAGACCTTGTTGAAATACGACAATAAAAGAACACGAACGGCATGTTTGCATGTCTTTCCATTAATAATCAGATCTTAACTCCTAAGAAACCGGATAAAAAATTTTTATGTGCCTTTCCAAATTCTTTCTACCCATTTCTCCCGCTCAAAAGCTCTTCATCACTTATATTGAAACAATTCATTACTGATTTAGGAATCATGTACCATTTTTTTTTGGTCCTAGGAAACAGTGTGCTTGATGGGCAGGTATTGTAGTTAATATTGTTGTCGTTTATTGACGTAATTGTCATTTTGCAGTTTGTGGCTTTTTGCTGATTTATATATCGTTAATTAATTTTATCTGAATTTTTAAATTATGCTCTTTAGATCGTTTGTTGAGTTTAATATACTTTATTATTGATGTCTTTTGTGGATTGTAATGTCGTTTATTACTTTCTTTTTTTAAAAAAAATTTCCTTTCCTTGTCGTTTCCAAGTTTGCTGTCGTTTAATAGACGAAGTCTTTTCCTTATACTAGTGTATGTCCTTTATATATTTTTACTCTACATCTGTCGTTTATTGAGTTGAATCATGAATGTTGTTTGTTGATATTTCTATAGTTTATTGGTTTTCGTCAAACTCATTAGATTTTTTTTATCAACTTTCCTAGTGATATGGTTTGTACGTATTATCGTTTATTTATGTGTGTTGTCGTTTCTCGCCAAGATTCTGTTTCTTTAGGCAATATTCGTGTTTTATCTTGTTCTTCTTTGTCGAGACTCTTGGCGTTACATTTTGGCTTTATTTTTGCTGAACTTCACTGGTGTTTATTAATTAAAACGTTAGTCACTTTTACATTTCTTGCCGCTTCTTGTTGATGCCATTTATGGTCCCTCTTTTTAAATATAACGGTAGGTTTCCCTCTTTTCTTTCCAGAATACCTCTCTATATATTTCCCACAAAATGTAAAGCCTTTATGACTGCAATCAAACGAACATAATTACGTAAACTACAATTCGTCATCTCTCTCTCTCTCTCCATTTCTTTCTTTCTTTCTTTCTTTTCTCGTCAGTTCAAAGCTCAAACTTTTGAGCAAGAACCTCTGTCTTCTCTCCTTCACTTTCTTGCCAGTCTCTCTCTGGGCCGTTAATACAAGTAGTGTCGTCCCTTTATTCCATTTCTTCGGAATGGCGGGACGAGACGGAAGGTAAGGTCGTCCCTTTACTTCATTCCTTCGGAATGACGGGACGCTAAGGGAGGGGACCCTTCCCCTCCCCCGAACCCCCTCCCCTTCCCCTTAAGAAAGAAGGTCGTCCCTTTACTCCATTCCTTGAAAAGGAATGTCGGGACGCTATTCGTTCATGATTCACACCCGTGAATCACTCCCTGAAGACTTGTCGATATACTCTTTGATTGGGTCGGTCGATCACTCCCTCACAGGGGAGCTCTCTCTCTGTTTTGGTACGATGAGAGAGCTCCCAAGGGAGTACGTTCCCGACCAACCTTACTGAACTACGTTTCGTGGTCCACCCCGTGAACCACTCACTTCAGCAAATTAATCACAGAAAAAGAAGAGGAATATAATAAGATAAGAGCTTCTATAAAGATATAAAGGTGCTTTCAAGTCAGACTATAAGAGATAAGGGTAGTAACATCCATACCTTACCGGAGGTGAGGCAGAGGAAGAGGGGCAGCCCTCGTAGGCAGTACATACATGAATCTACGGGAGCCCGTAGGGCGGGGCATTACGTTACCTTCCAATCCATTAAATTCCACTCTATGCTCACTAATAGGAATCTTAAGCTATTTCAATTTACGGATTATCTAAAGAAGAAATGACATAAGATGACCAGTGATCATTCAAGAAGTACCCAGTTACTTGGAGTTCTAGAACCCTGTCTCTGACATTACTCTCGTCCCAAGGGATCAATCCAGGTAACAACTCCTTGAGTACAAGACGGCACTGGTTGGTCTGTAAATCAGAAAAGATGAGATCCTGAGGAAGGTTAGGATTGGGGAAAGTGAAACTCTTATTTTCTGTTTGATCACTTAAGTACCTAAAGGACGCTTGGCAGCTATACTTGACCGACGTCGGCTCCATACAGTAAATTTAAGGTATGATGTTATTACAAAACTCTTTCATTTGGTAGGCCCTTTATTCCATTCCTTCAGAATGGCGGGCCGACTACTCTTTATTTGAACTACTATTGATTGTTACTACTCTTTTATTTGGTAGGCTCTTTATTCCATTCATTCGGAATGGCGGGCCTCAAACTCTTTATTTTGGTAGGCCCTTATTCCATTCCTTCGGAATGACGGGCCTCAAACGCTTTTTTCTTTTTAGAAGGTCGGCCCTTATCCCATTCCTTCGGAATGGTGGGCCGTTAATACAAGTAGTGTCGTCCCTTTATTCCATTTCTTTGGAATGGCGGGACGAGACGGAAGGTAAGGTCGTCCCTTTACTTCATTCCTTCGGAATGACGGGACGCTAAGGGAGGGGTGTACTCATGCAAAAATTGAATTGATAAAGAATCAAAGAAAGAGGGGTTCAAAGAAAGAAACACGTAGAATTATAAAAGAAAAGAAAACGTAAAAAGGAAATGAAGGAAAGAGTGAGAAAAGGTAAACATACTTGGACAAATTTTACATGCGCATCAATTTTCTTTTGTAGAGTCTTCCTCAAATCGCGTATGATTATCTTCTTGGCATCATCGTCGAAGCAATTCTCCACTGATAAATACCTGAAAAATCCACCGAACAATGCAATTAGTACCTTCAATCATGTCTACACCAATTTAATTAAAGATTAAGCAGTAGAATGCGTTACGAAATCACTCCCTGAAGACTTGTCGATATACTCTTTGATTGGGTTGGTCGATCACTCCCTCACAGGGGAGCTCTCTCTCTGTTTTGGTACGACGAGAGAGCTCCCAAGGGAGTACGTTCCCGACCAACCTTACTGAACTACGTTTCGTGGTCCACCCCGTGAACCACTCACTTCAGCAAGTTAATCACAGAAAAAGAAGAGGAATATAATAAGATAAGAGCTTCTATAAAGATATAAAGGTGCTTTCAAGTCAGACTATAAGAGATAAGGGTAGTAACATCCATACCTTACCGGAGGTGAGACAGAGGAAGAGGCAGCCCTCGTAGGCAGTACATACATGAATCTACGGGAGCCCGTAGGGCGGGGCATTACGTTACCTTCCAATCCATTAAATTCCACTCTATGCTCACTAATAGGAATCTTAAGCTCTCTCTCTCATATACACACGCACACACAAACACATCAAAGCTAAGAGTAGTTGCTATGGAGGAAGAGAAAATACCAAGAAGGTGGTGGAGAAAGTTCGAAAGTGAATCACTATTCGCTAAGTACTCGCCCTTCTTCATCAGCTTGGCTGCTGGCACTTTGGCTCCCCAGGCCTTTCGCCATTTCTTAATGCAAGACCTCCATTTTCGTAACGCATTCTACTGCTTAATCTTTAATTAAATTGGTGTAGACATGATTGAAGGTACTAATTGCATTGTTCGGTGGATTTTTCAGGTATTTATCAGTGGAGAATTGCTTCGACGATGATGCCAAGAAGATAATCATACGCGATTTGAGGAAGACTCTACAAAAGAAAATTGATGCGCATGTAAAATTTGTCCAAGTATGTTTACCTTTTCTCTCTCTTTCCTTCATTTCCTTTTTACGTTTTCTTTTCTTTTATAATTCTACGTGTTTCTTTCTTTGAACCCCTCTTTCTTTGATTCTTTATCAATTCAATTTTTGCATGAGTACACCCCTCCCTTAGCGTCCCGTCATTCCGAAGGAATGAAGTAAAGGGACGACCTTACCTTCCGTCTCGTCCCGCCATTCCAAAGAAATGGAATAAAGGGACGACACTACTTGTATTAACGGCCCACCATTCCGAAGGAATGGGATAAGGGCCGACCTTCTAAAAAGAAAAAAGCGTTTGAGGCCCGTCATTCCGAAGGAATGGAATAAGGGCCTACCAAAATAAAGAGTTTGAGGCCCGCCATTCCGAATGAATGGAATAAAGAGCCTACCAAATAAAAGAGTAGTAACAATCAATAGTAGTTCAAATAAAGAGTAGTCGGCCCGCCATTCTGAAGGAATGGAATAAAGGGCCTACCAAATGAAAGAGTTTTGTAAAAAAAAAAAAAAAAAAAAAAAAAAACTCATTTGTGTCCAACTGATACTCTTAGGAGTTATCCTGGTTATTCTTTTCTTCAACTAACAAAAAAAATACAGGTACAAGCGTATGAAGTTTTATGTTACCGATATTTTATTTGTACATACAAAGTTGTTAAACTTTTGCCCTTGTAAAATTCAATGCTTTAGCGACCTGAAATCCTCGAGACAGAGGCAGTAGCATTGGATGTGGATGAAGCAGTGGAAGTTGAAGTGTCTCCTCTGGGCCTCCGATTGGCATCAACGAAGACAGGCTTAGTGAGTGGCCTGGCCTCAAATGAGTCCTTACTTTTGAGCAAAACGACAACTTCAGACATCGTAGGCCTTGTGGCAGGTGATGGCTGTATGCACATAAGGGCAATCTCTATTAATCTTTTCATTGTTTCTGCTTCATACTCCTCTGGGTCCAAGCATTCATCCACCAACTCAGTGTGGCTGTTTCTCTCACAAAGTTTCCATGCCTAATTTTGCACAGTTATATATTTCAACAAATTAGTTTAAGAAAATTAATATGCAATAGAAGGATAGAGTAAATAAAAGCTATACTATAATGTAATATCTAAAGCTTTGTTTGAATCTTGGAGATGTTCTAAATTATGATGGAAGACTTATCTTAATTCTGAAAGAAAGGAGTTTTCTTCTCTAAAAAAGGAAAACTAAAAGGTCACTTAAAACTTTGCCTAAAATTATTTTAACCCACCCAAAGTATGTACTCATATATATATATATAAATATATATATGTGTGTGTGTTTTGTATATATGCATGCAAAATGCTTAAAAGTTGTGCATATATGTAAATATACCCGTTCAAGGAGGAATTCACCAACAGGATCACCCTCTTTAATTTCATTGCTCTTTTGGCCACTTATAATTTCAAGCACAACAATGCCATAGCTATAGACATCAGCCTTCTCCGACAACTGCCCATGGATTGAATATTCCGGAGCTGTGTACCCCCTAATTCATGAAAACCAAAAACCAACAAATTAAAATGCACTTTTATAAACCAAATAATATTCATTATTCGGGTCTGGAAACAAAATACGTACAAAAGGAGTTTGCATGTGCTTTAAATTTCTTAGATCCGTTTTAAGCAATTTACCGAACTTAATTAAAATTCAATAAAATCACTAAATTAAAATAGAACACAGGTAATTCTTACGTGGTTCAGATGCACCTACATTTACGGAGCCATGCTTAACTAGTAAACAATCCACTAAGTTATACGGAAGTTCAAAGAAATCTATCATAGTGCTGAAATTTGTCTTGACTTCTTGAGTATTAATGTTGTCATAAAATGCCAAAGTACGAAATAAAGCTAACAAAATTGATGTTGTCTAAGGGAAGTGATCAAGTATATAATTTGGATAATCAGTTGAGACTTACAAAGTTCCTGCAAATTTGGTGCTGAGATGAGTTTGATCTTCCGGTAAAAGCCTTGCTAACCCAAAATCAGCAATTTTGGGATGAAAATCATTGTCTAAGAGAATGTTACTAGTTTTGATATCTCTGTGTATTATACAAATGTGGAAATCCTCGTGTAGATAAGCAAGACCTCTAGCTGTTCCCGTGATTATATCATGTCTTTGTGTCCACCTCAGTGAGCCTCTTCTTTCACCTATTTTTATTTTATAATTTCCTTCGTAAATGCCAACATTATAATGAGGGAAAAAAATGGTATTATCATTGTAACTATATTGATGTATCACATAAAAGTTATTACATGCATTTGGTAGCGAAAAGTACTATTTTGTGGCCAAATTTTAGTAGCAGAAAGTTGCAGAACCAGGCGAACTTTTTGCTGCTAAATTTGGTCACCGAATATGTAATTTACTATAAATATACATGTATGTATGTATGTAACAGAAAAAATGGAACGAGAATTAAAATGAAGCATGTAAAAAAAGAAGTGCGTTTTAGCTAGGTTACCAAACAAGAATCTATCAAGACTGCTATTCGCCATGTATTCGTAGACAAGAAGAAGCTCGGGTCCTTTGTTACAACAACCGAGAAGTCGAACAAGATTCCTGTGATGAACATTACTTATGATCTTCACTTCACTCTCAAACTCAGCCTTTCCTCTTTGGGACTGTCCTATTGCTAGTTTTTTCACAGCAACTATTTTCCCATTCTTCAAAGTACCCTGCTTCGTTTCCATCAATCAACGTTTGATTAGTGGTAGAGTTTCATGACCTTGGATACTAAACAGTACCCTAATACGCAATTTGGTATGTGAAAATTAATGTAGCTTAATTACTTGAACGACCTCGAAATTTAGATGGTATTATAGTAAAAGTAGAAAGTAGAAGATGCTAATTAATAAGATTGAATTATTGCTAATTATTCTTTTTTGTCCCTTCCTTAAATGCTAGCTAGCTAGTCTGATTAAGAGATACGCATTATAAATCTTATTTAATACATAAAACATGTACATAATACGTATTTATTATTTTCTATGGAATATATATATATATATATTCTATTTGTGTGTTGTATGTTTTTTCTTTAATTTTACCTTGTAAACATCACCAAATCCTCCTTCCCCAAGTTTGTTATCTTGACTGAAATTTTTTGTTGCAGATTTCAAATCCTTGTACCTATAAGTCACTGGGCCTCGCAGTTCCGTCGCTCCTAAAATGTCACCTGCAGGTGTGAGATTAACAAATGTACGTTTTCCTTAATTAAATTCCTTTTACAAGAAAGACAAGACCGAAGCATGTCAATAAATCCCGACTATAACATATGCATATGATTTGTATGATATAGTGTGTGTGAGTGTGTTTGTGTTCTTTTTTTTTTTTTTTTGTATTAGAAGATCAAAACTATAAAAATTATTAAACGAAACAAAGGATTCAGTGAAAAAACTAGAAAATTACTTCACCTCTATCACCAGCCTGAGGCTTTCTTGATCGTTTAAACCAAACAAAAAGCCCAACTAACACAAAGAATAGAGCAGCAACACCTCCTACCACGCCTCCGATAATGGCTTTCTTGTTTGAACCATGTCCTGGAATGATAGTAATGATGATGATGATGATTTTACACTATTTGATCATAATAATATTTTTGGCTAATCGAGTTAAATAGTTATTTGTATTTCCCCATTAGTTGCATGTTGTCAACTCAAGTTATAATTTTACACTATTTGATCATAATAATATTATGCTTAACAAGTAAACGGTATTTTTCTTAAAATCATTTTAGAGGTGGCATACAATAGCTCATACGCATTGTAAACATTTTGATAATCTTAGGATAATGATTGTAAATGTAATAAGGTAAGAAAAATTTACTCACCATTGCTCAAAAAGGGCGCGATATTGGTAGTTTGATTCTGAGCAAAGAAGGAAGCATTGGAGTACCTGAGAAAACACCCGGCGTCGACAGCCCTACCATCGGCATCGGGAGGACAGCTCTCCAAGTTGGCATACGCCACTTTCAAGCACTCCTTGCACCCACTCTTGGTCACAGTTTCCGCGCATTGCGCCACGCCATACACCGTCACATTTCCACCGCCGCTGCTGCTCGTCGAGTCCTTCTTTACCGCGGCAAAGAAACCGTTAATCTTGGGCGTGGCAACTTGGAGATCCGATAGCACTTCTTCGACGGCTGAAGTGAATGCTGCAGCGTTACGTGACACTGTCTGTTTCCCGCACAACCCTACGTTGCCTTCAAGAGTGGTCTGGTCGTAGAATGAGTTGCCCTCATACCTCAAAGAAGAAATATATGTATAGATATATATATATATATATATATATATATATATATATGAATGTATGATCACCTTCCAGTTAACAAAATATTGGTAATTGTAAAGTTAGATACTTACCAGTACTCAAACAACATGAATATTCTGCACGTGTAATATATATGTGATATATATGCAGTGATAATTTGATTCTTAGTTAATCTTAATTAAACAACAGTGTGACTAAGACATACAAATTAAAAGAATGAATATGTTTATGCAAATCTCTAATTCATTGTTTGGCTTTATAATTCTATTAACTACAATAGCACATTAAGCACTTTTTTTTTTCTTTCGAAAATTCACATTAAGCACTTCAGAATACTACATTTTTAGTGGGAAAGAGAAACTCGGGGTCCATTTGATTCAGGTATATTGTTTTCATTTTTAGAACTTCAATAATGTTAAAACAAATTGACAGAACAAAAAACGGTTTGTTTCGATATTTTCACAAGTAAAAAGTTCTGAACCAATGACTTTTGAGATAAATAAAAAAATGAAAACAAGAAAGCTTTAATAGTTATCAAATTTTAACTTTTTGTTATCTTAGACTGCAAATTAATTAGGACAGAAACGGTATAAATTTAAGAAAGCATGAATATAGAGCTTAGCTAGAGTATTACCGCAAGAATTTCGATATTGCGCTACCAAAAATGAGCGAAGACACACTTTGTCTTATAAGATTATTGAATGTGCATTAATAATAACATTATCAACTTTGGATGATCTTAAATAACTTATTTTAATTTGGTCGCAAAAACTCTCATACTTTTGTAGAGCGTTTCATCCAAAGAATTTGTATGCATAGTTTCGAGAAAAAAAACCAGAAATATCATTCAAGATGGTAAAAAAATATTATTTATGTCACTTTATTTAAATATAAATAATTACTTATTAATAAAGAGGACAAAAAGTTACAGTAACATCTAATTATTTATAACTATATAAATAATAAGCTTCTATAAACGGAAGAAACTAATCAGAAATGTTGACTAATCACGTTTGATCGAAACTAATCACACTGACATTTGATAAGCTTCTATAAATAATAAGCTTCTATAATAAGCTTCTAAGCTTCTATAATAAGCTTCTAAGCTTCTATAAATAACACTGACATTTGATCGAAACTAATCACGTCAACATCCTTGACTTTTGAAAAAAATTACATAGAGATCCTATTAATACGTTGACTGTTAGTTAACCGTTAGAGTTAAATGTTTATTTTTTAGAAAATGTCAGAAATGTCCCATATGTACCCGAAAACGTTTGTAAGCAATATATAAAGTTAAAAATATTACACTTTTTTCGTCAGTTCTTTTTTATTACTGTACACCTCTTTTTATGTTTTCCTCTCCTTTTAGAGTAAATATTAGAGTAACGTTTCGTCAGTTCTTTTTTATTATCATTATTATTTTACTTTACACCTCTTTTTATGTTTTCCTCTCCTTTTCACTCTCTCTTCTTTGTTGTCTCCCCCTTTTCCATATTTATTTTTTTACCCTATTATACATTCTTCTTCTTCTTCTAATCACCTCATAAATATATTTTTCTTTCTAATTCCCCATTTAATAATTTCTTCTCATGTCCAATTTTTTTTAAAACCCTCTTTCTCTACCGACGAAACATTTCGTCCCAAGCTTTTTTTTTTTTACGTTTGTTTTTTCTTGTCCTTACTCTTTTTTATTTACCTCTTTTGGTCCTTTATTTTTATATCTCATTACTTTTTTTTTACTCTTTTTTTAGCTGTTTCCCCCTAATATTATAAATATATATATATATATTTACGCAGTACATATGAACATATTATTTAAGAGAGCTGGAAAAAATGCTTTGATAGTTAAAAAAATATTTTTTTTTTGTTAAATATGGTCTGATTTTAATAGTTATTTCAATATTTACTTATTTATGGGTATTATTTTTAACCGTAAAATATTAATCTGATGGTTATAATAAGTTAGATAGTTGACCAAATAAATTCATGACTATTAATGAGATTGGAATCTTATCCATTAAATTTTTATATTTAATGGTAGACATCGAATGAAAATATAACCATTGAAAATTCATCATTTTGAGTATATATATACATGTATGAAAGTATTGTCTCTAAAATAAATTTGATATGATTTATTGGTCAAATATAGAGAATAGTACTAAATGTTTCTACATAATTTCACGATTATTCGCATAAATTAATATATATATGTGTGTGTGTGTGTGGTTGATATACATGTATGCACGTATATATATAGTGAGAACAGATGTTTGATAGCTCAAATCCCATTAAATAAAATCTATAGAACTATATGGGATCCACATTCTACGTACACCATTATTACATTTTGTCTCCATCTAACAAGTATCCATGTTGACCTAGCTATCAATTATCACATTATAACGTTTGCAAGAAGCAGACCGTCATATTTTTTATATTTGTTTAGAATGTTGATTGTCAAAAGAATATTGTGGAAAGAAGATATATTGGAGTCTTTTGGGGAGGAAAGATAGGTGACGATTTGGAGCGATTTGGGCGAGATTTTCCATCTACATATTTCATTTAAATATATTAATATGAGATACATGATTGGTTTTTTTTTTTTTTTTTTTTTTTTTGGTTTTGGCGAATTGTAAAAGATTTTTTCAATAGGATTTTAAAAAATGGATAATATATGAGTTTTTATTTTTTAACTATCAAATCTATATTAAAAACAGTCAATTCGGCGTATTTTTTTTATTTTAACATAATTTTGACTAGATTAAAATGTAAAAATGTACACTATTGATAGAAAGTTTTATTATATAAAAAACTCTAAGATATATTTAGAAACACGTAATATATATGATTGATTTTTATAATTAAAAGAGAAGGTCATTTAAGATTCAAGCTAGCCGGCAGCAGCCGGTATATTTTTAATGAGATTCTATTAATTTGTTTTCAAATATGGTACAGGGGAGTTTCATCCATAGATTCAAGCTAGCCGGCAGTAGCCGGTAAATATAAATTTTTTTTAAGGGAAATACATATTAGATTTTGATAGTTTTATTTATTCTTAATTTAGGAGTCAAAAGTCCCAAACTGATACTGTAAGAAAAAAACAAAAACAAAAAACAAAAAAAAGACCAATTGTAAGACGAACATACAATAATGACTTTAAAAAATGAACATATAATAAAATTTATCGGCTTGTAACATATGATATGCATAAAGAGTAAGTAAATATAATATATATTATATATCTAATAATTTTGAAAAGATGCAATATTAATATAATTAATAAATTTTATATTGGTATATATTACAAACTATTTTATGGTGGAACATCTTTCAAAAATATTGTTACACGATACAAATATTATATTGCACTCTAAGCATATTCGCTAATATTGTTACATGTTCACTTTAATTCTCTCATTTTTGTTCATGCACTCTAATTAATAATATTATTACCATATTAATTGAAATATTTTAATTGATATATTCTTTTAACGTTTAATATTATTAGAGTAACATAAAAATATTGGGAGTTATTTTTTTGCTGAAAAATTTACTTTCATTAAAGACGAAACAAGCCCGAGGGCAAAAACAGAAACAAACCAACGAAAAGGAACCCACCAAGGGGACAGCAACAACGACAAAGAAACCCCGCAAAGAAAGGCAGATGACGACTAAAATCTAAGGAGACTAAACGAACAAAAAAAAGAACAACCAAACACAGAGGCCCAAGTTAGGGGAACCAGCTGTGAACCACTCCTCTGTGTCGTCCAAGGAATATCGCTTATATTGGGAGTTCAATCCCACTACTTTCAAGGGTAAAACCTTTGCCTAAAATTTAATATTCACATCCCATTTTTACTCTCCACTCCCCACTTTAACTACATAACCTACATATATAATATTCAAATAATTAAATTTCCTTTTCACGCACCCTTATTATTTAAAAATTACCCTTAACTATTTTCATAAAATTTTAATGGATGATTTATTTACATTTCCTCTTTTCTCTGCACACCCCATGTAAATTAATTTATTACTTTAATACTATCTTTTATTTATATCTTTTCATTTTTTTAATACTTCAAAAAACTGTGGATATAACGATGCTGATTAGATGACAGTTTTATACAATATCGTTATCAAACATGCCATTACAAACACTGTGATTGACGTGGCAACTATAGACGACGATTTTTAAGTACTTGTATCTTTAATGACGATTTTTCTTAAAACCGTCGTTGAATCTAGTGTGGCCAAAAAGCTGATAACACACTGGATTAATAGGCCAACCCATGGGACAACAAAAAAATAGAACAAAATTTTTTTATCTAGGAAGAAAATATAACGACGGGTTTTTCATAAAACCATCGTTAAATCTCAACATTAGATGACAGTTTATAACAAAACGTCATCTAAAATACACGCTAACTACATTTTTTAATGAAAGTAGACGACGGTTTACTAATGTCCTTTTTAACGACGGATAAAAACTGTCGTTATATGTCACAGACATTTAACGACCCGCAATTAGACGACGGTTCTCCTAACTGTTATTTAATCTTTTAACGACAGTTATTAACGGTCATTAAATACCAAATTTCTACTAATGAAATTTGTTGTTTTTTTAGTTCAATAGGGAAACAAAAAAAAAAATTAAAAAGGTAAATAAAAAAATAGAAAATGTAAACTAAATTGAATTATATTCGCTGAATATCGATCGAACTCAATAGAAAATAAAAGTTTTGTAAGATACTACCTCATGAGAACAAGTGGCATTAAAAAAGTGAAACAGTTTCCTTAAAAGATTGATTTGCAAATAAATAGGAGTGAAAAACAAAAGGTTAATAAACAATATGCATAGAACAAATAGTAAAGAAAAGTATACCTCCATATAATTTTTTTTAGACTAGCCATTAAATTAGAAATAGTTTATACTTTGATAATATGATATGTACGGTGTGTAAATAGAAAAAAAAAACTCTATATTAGTTTCCTTTTATAATAAAATTTAATTATATAATTAAGTCAATTGTCTTTTTTTGTTATTTTATTTAAAGATTTTTTTGTAATAAAAAAATTTTAATTTGAGGAGGCCACGTGGTGTAAAGAGTAAAAAAGACGGTGTGAAAAGAACCATTTATCCAAAAAAAATTTTAAAAAATTAGCTCATTTAGTTTATATGTTTAAAATAATAATTTTTTATTTTAGTATTTAAATTTTAAATTTTTAATAAAAAAACTGTTACAAAATTAAAATTCATTATTTTAAATATATAAAATAAATGGGCCTTTACTATCCTACATGATACGCTAACACATGACTCTCAAAAGTCAACTAACATGAAAGTTTAAGAGGTTGTTTGGTTGGAGATTCGTTTCTTGATTCGAATTATGATTTGTGGTTTGTTATAGTATTTTTTTTTACAAAAAATACACGTAAATAAAAAATAATTCTAATCACATAGTTCTAATTAATGAATCAAACGTCTATTAAAAAAAAATTATGGGGTTGTACCTGAGGAAGCAACCGTCGTAGACGACACGGGCGCCGTTGGCGGCGGAGCAGTTGCGAATTTGTTTCTCCGCGATAGTGAAGCAAGCGGTGCAGTCAGCAGTGGAGAGGTAGTTCCGGCACTGCGCCATGGCGTAGACAGAATCGGAGCCCCCCGACTGCTGCGCCGTGGCGAAGTGCTTTCCACTGCGGAGCTGCGCCTTGAGGTCGGAGATGGTGGCGTTGAGACTGGCGTAGAAGTCGGACAAGTCCATGGCCTTGTACTGGCTGCATCCTTGGTTCAATAGTCTGGTCTGCGGGTCAGCCCCAACTGGTCCTGCAATCAGCCAGAGCCACCACCAGAACATGACTAGTACTACTTTTGCTGCTTTTGGCGACATAATATATATTTCAGGAAATACTGTGGAAGCAAACTGTTTTTGTTCTTTCTGCTACGAATTCTATCAAACTGTTATAAGGGGTTGATATTCACATTAATTAGTACCTATGGAGAAATTAATGCGCAGGAAATGGAATTGTCGGCTGCATTATTTTCCACTAGGAATAGGAAAAAAACAAAACAAAAAAAGGAAGGAAGAAAGAAAGAAAAAAAAAAAAAAAAAAAAAGAAATGAGGTAAGCCTATACATCGTCAATTGTGGGCCAGTGACGTATGATTTTATGTTATTGGTGAAAGCTCAAATGTAATTCAACCTATCTCACGATAATTATCATCTTTGAAAAGAATAAAACAAAGGGAAACACCAATAATATCCATCTATTTTATGTGTGTTTTTTTTTGTTTTGGCTGAGAAAATAATTTTTCAAGGTTTGCTAATTTAGTTTTCTTTTCATTTCCTGGTGGAAGATCGGAACAGAGAAAAATGAAAAAAAAGGATTATAATAATTTTATTAAGACGATAGTAAAAAATAAAAATGAAAAAGAATAAAAAATAAAAAAGGTACACGACCCACTTATTTAGGGTTTTATTATTACTTTTTGCATTTTTATCATTATAAAATTTTTTTTTTTTTGAATTAGAGGCGTTTAGTATGGGTAATCTTCGAGTAAAAAATTTTTTTTTTCTCGTATTATTATATTTAATGTAAGAATTGTGATTTTCAAGTTCTCAGAAATATCAATCCATGGAATTTTTTTTGTTCTTTCTGCTACGAATTCGATCAAACTTTTATAAGGGGTTGATATTCACATTAATTAGTACTTATAGAGAAATTAATGTGCAGGAAATGGAAATGTCAGCTGCATTATTTTTCACAAGGAATAGAGAGAAAACAAAAAAAAACAAAAAACGGAAGGAAGAAAGAAAAGAAAAAAAAAAAGAAATGAGGTAAGCTTATACTACGTCAATTGTGGGTTAGTGTCGTATGATTTTAGGTTATTGGTGAATGCTCAAATGTAATTCAACCTATCTCACGATTATTATCATCTTTGAAAAGAATAAAACAAAGGGAAACAGCAATAATATCCATCTATTTTATGAGTTTTTTTTTTTTTTTTTTTGGCTTGAAAATTAGGGCCTGTTCTTTTGGAGTGTGATTTGAGTTGAATTTGAGTTATAACTTGAGATAAAGTTATAATTTGAGTTTGTGTTTAGTTGTGTACATTTAAGTTATGGTGAGAGATGACAATGTTTTTGAGTTTGTGTTTGGGTGTATAATAAAACTTGAGTTGTAAACAGTGAAAAGAGAAAAAAATATTTTTTTTCCTATTTGAATTTATTTAATTTTATGCATTAAACCTAAATATAAATTGAAAGTAGCAACAAGTTTAAAAACAAAATATAAATACTTCAAAAAAAAAAGAAGGAATTTTAGAAAAAAAAAAAGAAAAAACTAGGTACTGACAATTTATTTCTACTTTCAGAAAAGAAAAATGAAAAAATTTTCTAATTTTTGTCCTCCAATTATTTCAATAATAAAATCTCAATAAATCTCTTTCAAGATCCATGTTAATTGCTCTTCTACTCTTTTCTTACCTCCCCAACTCTCTCTGATCTCTTTTTTACTCTGTTCACAAGAAAACTGAGAGAGAGAGACTGATAAATTCAAAGAAAAAATACTGAATACGAAACAACTCTATCTGACCCATTAAAGAACTTTCAAAATTCAATCAAAACTCCATTTTCCCCTTTTTTTTAATGGGAATAAGCTAAAAAAACTCATTTTTACATAAACCCATTTACCGGTTTCTTTTTGCAGAAACCCATTTTTACTGGTCGGCGTTGTTTACCGGTTAGAGTGACAAACACCCATTTTTACAGAGACAAAGATCGAGATTCTCGCGGTTCTTCCTCTTCAAGAAGCTAGATTACCTCTAATGGTTTTGCACCGTCACGGTTTTTCTGTTCTTCGTGGTTCTTTTCCAGATGTTCTTGCCCCGTTCACACACGAAGGAATATGCACTGTAGCGGAGCAGTGGAGTAAACTCAAGTTGATGGGGGAGGGTAAACTCGAGAAATGAGTAGTTGACTCGAGTAAATTTCTGAGTCTGGTTCGAGTACGCAAGTGGAGAGCATTAACTTCGCCCAAGAGACTGACTCGAGTACCGAATTCCTGAGTGAGTTAAGGCAACCGAACACACCCTAAAAGACAATGGAAGGAGTTTTGTTGCTTTTCCTGGATGTTGAGTGTTTTGTAATTGTTGTGCGTGTTGTCGACTTTTTGTCGGATCCCAAATACACGTAACGACGCCGTTTTTGGTTATAACATCCTTTTTTTTAATTTAAAATATTAAATTTGAGATTTTAGTAGATTGCGTTTTTTAAGTATTAGTAACAAAACCCCAATTAAAATTAGGAAAATAACTATTCTAGAAATGGTTAATCATGAAATATGTCCAAAAAAAAGGTAATCATCACACTAATTAACCAATGTCAATCAATAATTATTATTTTATCAAACTAGTAAATCAATGATTAACCAGCTCATCACTAATGAATTAGTATTATGTCATTGATTAACCACTAGAGCTGTAAGTTTACATTTGATCCGCTTAAAAACTCAACCCGCCCGGGCCAACTTGGGCCTAAGATCTAGGTTCGAAAGTCTTTTCGGGTCAAGCAGCCTAACTCAATTACTCTATTTTAATTTTTTATTTAAATTAACTTATAAATATTTGAGTGGGACTCTACTAGTATCGTTCAGGTTACTAAAACCGTCTATCCACTTAATTTTTACTTTGATTTTTTTTTTTTTTTTGGAGGATGAGTCGGTGGTGGTGTATCTTTGTGAGTGCTGAATATACTTAGGGCAACGCTAACAGTTATTTCGTATTTAAAAAATAGTTTTTTTTTGTTTTCTTTGTTTTTGGATAACGTATAGGTTCAAGTGACCTAAAAAAGTGCATTTGTTTTGTGCTATTTGATCTTATTTCAATTACGTCACTTACATGTTTTGATCAGTTGTCATACGTTTCAAGTTTTCAGTTTATCAACGGTTATGTTGAGTGAGATGGTGGCTCTTAGGTTGGGCAGTGTTGGCAATTTGTCGTGGTCTTTTTTTTTTTTTGTATGTTTGTTGACTTTTGCCTAAGACGGTTTGCTTTAGCAGCATCGGGGATTTGGGTGAGATGGAGTTGTGATTTCGATCTATTAAAAAAAAAACTTGCCTTAGCCTCTTTAAAAAATAGAAACAAAAACAAAGAAAGAAAGAAAAGAATTTCTTTATCAAAAAAAAAAAAAAAAAAAAAAAACGTTTTCAGTTTAGTTTTGTCGTATGACAATTAGTCTCTTTTGTGCCTGTAAAATGAAAGCAAAACTTGCTCATTTTTCTCCGTTCATTGTTGGGGATCTCCATCTCATTCACACATTGGTTAACATGTTTAGGCTTTCAATTATGAACTGAACAATCTAATCCTTACTTCGAGTATTTCTTGCGTATATGATGTAACCTGGTTTCTAACACAGTACCGGTTGTTTGGAATCTCTTTTTTTTTTTTTTGAAATTAGAAAAAAAAAGCTCTAGAAATTTGGGTTTCGAAGGTCTTAAAATGGTCGTATATTTTTGGCTTATAAGTGGGCGGTGAAGTTTGAGAATAATGTAGCACACTTTCTTGCTAGATATGCGTTTATCCTTTCCTATTTGAGGTATCTTGCGATGTGTTTATTTCATATTTTATTAGCTCGTGTAAGAACTTTTATTGTCCATATTCAATAAAAGGTTGTTTACCAAAGAAGAAGGAGAAGAAGAAGAAGTGGGCGGTGATCAATTTTCTTTAGAAAGAATAGGAAAGGTAAAGGGAATCATTTGGGTGGAAATGATTTCTCTTTGATTGTGAAAAGAGCACTTATTTCTTTTTAACTTCTCTCAATCTCTCTATAGTGAAGTATCTTTGGAGATGACTATGAAGGACTAAGGATATGGTTAGGGAGAAGGGATTTGGAGTGCTCTTGGGTATGAAAAGCTACAACATGCAAACAGTGCCGGAGCTGCTACATTTAAAATGATCTAAACATGATCTAAACAAGATCATAATAACTAATCTAGCCTACAATTCGAAAATGTCACAAAATTCTTATTTGGGATTTAGGCATACCTCATATTCCGGTGGGCAGCGGAAGCACGTCATTCATGGTCGTCGGAAAACGTCGATGGTCGGCCGGAGTCCATGAAGAACCTGGAAAAGGAAGAAGAAGGACAAGAAGAGCCATTGAGCTCCTCCCTCTCTGCCCCTTTCACATTGGCAGCCCCTTTCACGTTGGCAGCAACCACCCACAAGCACAAGCCCCTTTTTTACTAAAGAAGGGGTGCTGCACACATAAACCAAATAAGTCTAAAGGCTTTTGAGCAATATTTAATGGAGAGGGTATTTAGTCCAACGGGTTGACTAAATATTATGAGATAGAGGGAGTTCATATGCCTCAAGCGAGTTAATAAAACAAGAGTCCATCCCATTATGGACCGATATTTAACATACATGCATGTGTTAATTTACATTAACACAGTTGTCTATGAAATGCTTTTATTAATCACATAGTGAATTATTATGATTATGGAAGTCCACATAAAAATATTCTAACAGTCTTCCACTTGGACGACATAATTATACAACAAACATTCACCCATCACAGCATAAGCATCAACTAAGAATCTCACATAACAAACACAAGCTCAAAACAATCATGCATAATAACGTATCGACAGGATACAATCATTATACATAATCTGACGCTAGAGATTCATCAAAGCATGACGACAATTTTAATATATGGATAAAAAATAATGATAGAGACTAACAACCAGATGTCTCTTTTCAACTCGTCACTTTGCCAACTAAAAAGTGTGTTAACACAACATCGCACATAAAGTGATAGATACATTAATATGCATGTATTATTTGAGGTATAAACAATCCTTATCAATAACAACTTGTCACACACAAATGACAGTAAACTCCCACTACTCAATACAACTACAGGCTCCTTACAGTCTCGAGTGGAATGCGTGTTCTTATAACACCTAATAGGTAAGCCTTTAGTGGAACTGCCAACATGTTGTTTATAGGCATGTTTTCAGTAACAATGAGGCATTTTACAATTTCTCTTTATAAAAATAGAACACACCATCATTATGCTTAAGCGGACAATGCTCCTGGTGTTCTAAGAGAAATATACTATTATGAAACTTTCACAACACAGTTTCAGCCGGTCCAGAAATGGAGTGAGCTACTCCTAGTGCTAAAACAAGGTTCCACAATCACATCACACAAATAGCCTCACGATACGCTACATACTCCACATCACAGTCAAGGGCGCTACTTGTGTCTATTTGACACTTTTCAACAAAGTAGCTCATCCTTTTATCATTTATGCAGCCTGCATAATCAGCATCACGATATCCAACCACAATAAAAGTGTTGGTTTGCCGATACATAACTATCTAGTACTTCATTCCCAGTTAATTCAGTAATAATAACAACAATCACTCAAGTATCGAATCTGCACGTCAATAACAAACACAATAATGAGACGTGTGCATACTTGAGCATACATCAGGCTGCTAAATACATAAGCATAAGGGATAATTTTGTCTGATCTCTCTTACTTTACCATAAGGACACTACACCTTTGAAAGTTTGACACTTTAGCTAACAATGCTTACTAGGAGAACAAGAATGCATACTGAACCTATTCGAAACAAGAACAATATAAGTTCTCTGAGACGACCAAAAAATGCACTTATCCTTGTCACGGAGAATCTACATGCCTAGAACATAAGAGGCTATATCAAGATTCTCAAACCAAATTGACTAGGGGATATGTTATTCGTCTTAACTAGTAGGTCAGAATCATTAGGCGTGAGCAAGTTGTTACCGACATAAAAAACAGAAACATGTAACTGCTCCCACTGACCTTAGACGTATGCATTTATCAACAACATTCTCTATGAAGCTAGTTTTAGTGACTGTCTCATCCTAAAATTTATACACTACTGCATCGGTAGTATCCATACACTCACACTCATCATATAGTTTCTCAACACATTAGTGGAGCTAGGAAACACATCCACTACACTCACTCGTATAAATACGACTAGACTCTAACTCCATTTTGGTAAGGAGAAAACTAACGCACTTTACTGTATGGTCTTGAGTAGGTCAAGAGAACTAAGAACTCACTCATTCAAAGGTCTTTTAAGAACTCATAAGTTTTGAGAGCTAGAACTCGAGTCTAGAACTCAGAGGCCGCTCATGTAACTCCGCCGGAAGGCACACTCTCAAGGTTATGTCCATTTCATCATTAACAAATTCATACCATATATAATGGCTTGTCTCACTTAACGTCAATATAGCAGAGATGCAAGGATTGCTCAAGGCTAAAAAAAATAACATGGGCAACCAACAATAGGCATGTAAAACAAGATCATGCAATTTGCCCTTTACTTAGCCTTCCTAATGATCCAAACTAATATGATCATTATGTGCTAGAGTCCGTTGAGAAAGAATAGAACTCTTTCGCATGTAAGGACAATTCATCAAACATCACAACTGAATGCATCAATCCACCACCGATAGGGTAGTAAAGATTATGTGGTTCATGACATCCAATAAACTTCCTTCACCGGTCTAAGCATCCTACCAAACAATTAATTATCGATAGGATAATTTAATTACTCGTATGGATCTTAACAATATAGTAAATACACACCTTTATCCTTAACACTCCAATATATTATTTGACTATAATATGAGTTTAGTGATTATGCAAGTCCACTCATAATCATTCACAATATTCTCCTACTTGGACTGCATAATCAATGAGGACAATACTTATATAATACAAAATTTCAAATAATAATATGTAAATAAAAACATGGATAAAGACAACAAGTTTAAGCTCCAACAAGACTCAAGCATCCTACCAAGCAATAAAATTATGGATAGGATAATTCTACTACCCGTATGGACTTTCAGAACATAATCAACAAATTAAGTTTATCCATATAATCTCACAATTTATTATTTGATAATAGTATGTGAGTTAGTGATTATACTAATCCACACAAAAAATGTTTCTAATTTTCTCCCACTTGGATAACATAATCAAAACACATGATACTCACATAAAACAAGATATCAAATAATAATGATAGCAATAATAAATAAATTATGGATAAACTTATAGCTTAAGCTTTATAATAGCCCATGAGCTTCTAATTAAAATTTTCTTTCTCACTTTAACACAAAAGAGACCATGTATGCCTATATAAATAATTAGGCATTAAAACATTAAACACAAAATGGGCATTTCAAAATTTGAACAAACATCCATATTATGTCTAAATTTTATTTACCAAAATATCAAATTATGTGGGAGAACAAATAAAATATGACCATATAATATGGAGTAACAAACATGCCCCAAAATTTTAGGTCTCAAAATAGTGAGAATTAAAACTACCCATAAAATATATGAAAATTATTAAAATAAACAAATATAAAAATAAAAATATTTTTTGGTAGCTCATGTGCATCCATGTAAGGAGTGTGTGTATCCCAATGCCTTTTTTAAAAGGAAATGTTAAATTTTGTGGGAGAGCTCCGTAACATACGCAGACAATTTAACATGTTTACACTCACGACAGGCAAGTACATAAACATTCACTATTGTCGAATTCTCACAATTAAATATGCCATATAATAATAAGAACACAATACAAATTTTGTCCTGCTGATATGTATATTTATTATTTTTAATATAGCCTTATTTTAGTCCGCTGATTTGTTTTATTCAATTTATGTGATTGGTCATAGGATCTTTGGCTGACTCCTCCAAAGAGGATAGCCTTTCTTCCTTAGGGCTCTTAGCAGATTTAATAATCTGTTAAGTATATAGAAGCCTCTCCTCCATGGAGGAGTCAGCCTTCTGGAAGCCTCTTGATGCTTCTAATAGATTTAATAATTTGCTAAGTATAGAAGCCTCTCCTCCATGGAGGAGTCAGCTTTCTGGACGCCCCTTGGGACTTTTAGCAAATTTAAGAATTTGCTAAGTATAGAAGCCTCTCCTCCATGGAGGAGTTAGCTTTCTGGACACCCCTCGGAGGTTTTAGCAAATTTAAGAATTTACTAAGTATAGAAGTCTATCCTCCATGGAAGAGTCAGCTTTTCGGACGCCCCTTGGGGCATTTAGCAAATTTAAGAATTTGCTAAGTATAGAAGCCTCTCCTTCATAAAGGAGTCATCTTTCTGGATGCCCTTTGGGGCTTTTAGCAGATTTAGTGTGAGCGTAAACCCCTGCTTTGCATATATATAAATATTTTTTGCGTGCTTTGTAGACCCAAGTTGCCCCTCATGTTTGTCTAAAAACCTTAATTTTTAGGCAGGCATGTTATTAAGGGGTTGATTCCTCCATATTTGTTGGACACTTGCTATGAATCAATTTCACTTATATTATTGAAATGCCAAATATAACTAAAACGTGTAAGAATTCGTACATTATTGGTAGTACAGTTTTAGTTGCTCCGTATTCTACGAGTGTTGAATCCTTTTGCCGGTGAGGCTTTCCAAAACGTAGGTCCCTGGGCGTAGCATCTCCCTTATGCGGTAGGATCCTTCCCATGTTGGGCCCAAAGGGCCAGTATTTTTGGGTTTGGTGCTTGTCCTTTCCCATTGCCTCCTGGATGTTTCTCGGCATCTCTATACTCGCCAAATTCGTCACCAAGGCCTTCATTGAACCTGATAGATGATCATAACCTACATAATTGGCTATAGGATATTTAGTGCAGGACCTAGTACCCTTTCTCAGAGCAATAGGAACATCTAAGTCGTTCAACTCCCCATCAAGACTGAGTTTTGGATCAGATTCTTGGGAGTGAAGATCTTCGGGCTTTCTACAACTTTTTGGTTCTTCCTATGTGAAGAATAGGTTAGATCAAATGGTTGCAAACCTTGCTTTTGCATTTTAGATGTTGGATTTTTAGGATTTTGGGCTTGTGTGACTGTGATGGATTGTAAATGATCACCTAATTGCTCTGCAGATGTGTTCGGCTAATCAAGAGCATGTGACTTAGGGCTTGACAGGGTAATTTCCAGATTCTCAGTGGGATTTTCTATGGTAGTGCTTGGGAAGTTCTCAGATTCTAAAACAAGAATATCTGTAAGATTTGAGATGGGAATATTTTCAACCTTTTTACCATGATTCTCTATTTCAGGGGACGTTTCATAGAGATTAGAATCCTTCGGATCTAGGTTTGTAATCTCTGGAGGTGGGGCGAAATCCAAAAAAAAAAACTCCTAAGACGAAGACGAACATTTAAGGTCCTGACCCTCCTGATATTTAGGCTTCTCCCAAAAATTATCTTCACATATTTTCTCCCCCTGAAGGAAATTTTTTGTGAAAACAGGTTGGTTTTCAAAAAAGGTGACATCCCTAGTCACAAAATATTTCCTTTCTCTAAAGAATAACATCTATACCCCTTTTTGGTCGCAGAGTATCCCAGAAAAATACATTTATGAACTCTAGGATCTAATTTCCCACGGTTTGGATCTAGATTATGGACAAAGGCCACACAGCCAAATACTTTTAACTTGAGAGAATATGGAATCCGAAGCTTTGGATAGTACTTATATAGGGACTCTATGGGAGTTTGAAATTTGAGAACTTGATAAGGTACCTTATTTATCAAGTAGGTTGCAATCAGAACTGCATCACCCTAAAAACGCTTAGGAAGATTCGCTGTGAATAATAATGACTTGGCAACTTCTAGAAGATGACGATTCTTTCTCTCGGCCACCCCATTTTGTTGTGGTGTGTCTACACAAGAACTTTGATGGATAATCCCATTTTCCCACACAAATTCCCCTAAACTGGCATTAAAAAGTTTTGTGCCATTGTCAGTTCTTAAGAATTTAATATTCTCATCGAATTGTGTTTTAATCATGGTGTGAAATTCTTTGAAAACATTCCCAACTTCAGATTTTTCCTTTAGAAGATAAACCCAGCAAACCTGTGTGTGATCGATCATTGGTAAAGGTTATGAACTATTTTTTATTGGTGAGACTTGAAACACTAGAAAGTCCCCATAGGTCACTATGAATAAGAACAAATGGTTTTGATGCACGATATGGTAAGGGATAAAAATGGACATGAGTGTGTTTTGCTAATTGACAAACTTCACATTGAAATTTTTCATTATTCTTGAGCAAGGAAACAAAAATTTCAAGTAAGGAAAACTAGGATGTCCTAATCTATAATGCAATAACATTATTTTTTGAGTTCTGGAAAGAGAATTGCTTGCAACCATTTGAGCCTTCCCATTACCACTGGATTTCTCCTCAAAGTAGTATAGGCCATCTAGCTCCTCAGCACTGCCAATCCTCTTCCCCGATAATCGGTCCTAAAAAACACAAACAAATGGCAAGAATATTACTTCACAATCCAAGTCTTTGGTTATTTTACTAATGGACAAGAGATTGAAGCTCAAATTTTTATTGTCCATGTACCAGCTACCACGGAAAAGGTTCCATCAGCAATCTGCACTTTGTGGTTTCCAGCGCTAGGAGTGTATGTGGTGTACAGCTTTGCACACCCAGTGGTCTATTGCTCTTGAGTCAATAATTCATGGTTCTTCCTTTTTTACCAAGCCACGAAAAACAATTAGTGCTTTACCTCTCTAAGCCATAAAAGAGGATGAGTGGGATGATGATTGTGTTAACATCTGCCTTAGTTGTTCCATCTGCTCTTTAGAAAAAACAGGTGCTGCAGTGGCTGGTTCTTCTTCAATCTTCTCAATGGCTGCTTGAAATCCCTTTCCTTCACGTCCACGGTTCCGGGGTGTCTAATTTGCCGGCTTGCCATGTAGTTTCCAGTAGTTCTCCTTGGTGTGATATGGTTTTTTACAATGGCCACACCACTTTTTATTAACTTTTTCTTCTCCTTGCTCCTCTTGTCCACTGACAACCAATGTAGAATTTTCCAAGATCTGCATATTTCCTCCAAGCATGACCTCTTCCTTGATTCCTCTCTACGTACTTCTGCAAAGATTTCCTCAATTTGCGGTAGAGGTCTCATTCCAAGCAGTCGACCTCAGACTTCATCCAAGTCCTTGTTAAGTCCAACGAGGAAGTCATATATTCGATCATGATCAACCATTCTTCTATACATGACTGCATCATCAGGGTCTTTCCACGAAGGGGATGAAAACAGGTCCAACTCTAGCCAGAGTTTTGTCAACTCATGATAGTATTGTGTGACATCACTCTCCCCCTGTTTCAAATTTCTTACCTTGTTCCTTAGTTCAAACATCTGTGACATATTCTCCACATCAGAGTAAGCCAAATTGACTGCATCCCAAATCTTCTTGGCCGTGGGAAACAGGATGTAGGTGTCCGCGATGTTGTCTTCTATAGAGTGAATCAACCATGTCATCACCATAGACTTTTGTGCTTCCCAATTCTCATATGAAGGATCTCCTATTTTAGGCTGTGGAATTGTGCCATCCAAATAGCCTAATCTTCCTTTTCCTCGTAAGACCATTAGTGCCGATTGGGACCACTTGAGAAAATTCTTTCCATTTAACTTGTGAGTGGTGATTTGAAGGGATAGATTATTAGAACTCTCGGGAACTGAAGTGACAGGTTGAGAGGCAGCAGTGGGAGCAATTGTGGAGGTAGTTTGAGAGGACACTTCCTCAGAAACATCATCTCCGCTTGCTCCAGTCAACGCCCTTTTATATGCTGCCATCTACAACTCGAAATTCCAGAACTCCAAGACTTCGCCTGTCTCTGATACCATATAGTAGGAATTCGAGGAGATGGAAAAGGAAAAAGGAAAAACATTGCTTATTTTTTATTCACTCATATTCAAACTCTACATTAGTCTCTTTATATAGGAGAGACCGGTTGGTTTAAATAAAGAAAATAATCATAACAAATAAAAGACAAATCACAGAGAATATCATAAAACAACTAATCCTTAGTCTCTAAGAATATTCCTTTTGAATCAGTGGTAAATCCTCGTAAACAGCTACAAATCCTTCTCCATAATTATCCTATATTCGGTAACACTTATCTTCCTAGAACCTAACTCGACTACCATCCCCCACCTTCCATCTCACTCTCTCAAGAAAAGAGTTCAAACCCCGAAAAATAAATTTCCAAGGATTCCTATGAGCGCCTCTAGTAACAAGGTTAGAATCCCAGCCATTGGATTGCAATCTATATTTGCTCCTAATAATTGTGGCCCACAGAGAGTCTTGTTCCAAAGGAAACCGCCACAGCCATTTACCCAAAAGAGCTTGATTTTTCTTCAAACGATTCCCAATTCCCAAACCACCTTCCAAGCGACCAAATTATCAACCGACTCCCTCTCCAAGCCATCCCACAAGAACCATCTCATATGAGCTTCAATCTCCTTACAAACACCCACTGGAATCTTAAAAGGGAAAGGAAATAAGTCGGAATGCTCGACAAAAATGATTGAATAAGTGTAAGTCTTCCTCCCATAGAGAGAAATCCTTTTTTCCACCCATCCAATCTTTTTGAAATCATTTTCAACACCAGGTTCCAAAATTCCCTAGCTAAGGGGTTTCCTCCTAATGGTAAGCCCAAATATTTCATTGGCCAAGAACCCACTTCACAACCCGACTCCCGGGCCATACTTTGAATCACCTCCTCCTCCAAGTTAATCCCATTCAATGTACTTTTCCCCATATTAATTCTCAATTCGAGCACTTAATTTCAAAATCGAGATTGTATTTCGAAAATTCTCACTAGAGGGTTCAAGAAAAAATAGAGTATCATCTGTAAATTGTAAATGGGATACCTGAATGTTGAATCTGTTGGGATATATGCCCATAAATCAAATAAGATGTAAATATTTTGTTGATTATCAATGAAATGAGGAATTTTTTCAATATTATTTTGCATACATGTGATGTTTTATAAATATCAAAATCCCTAGATTATTTTAGATGTAACTTTAAACATTGTATATAAGTGTTATTGCAAAGGATAATGTTTGAAATAAAATAATCTAAACTTGTCCGTAATTATAAATTAAAGTTGGGATCTTTAATTTAAAATTACTAATGCGGTTCATTACATTTTGAATATAACAATCTTATCCTAGATTGTTAATAATTAGATTATTGAAATGAAAGCATTTTATGTAATATGATTACATAGGACCGGAACGCGATTATCTCTAATAAATTCCGTTATTAAATAGAGTATTCAATATTAATCAATGATGGTCATATATGAATTAATCTTAATTCTGAGTAATTAATAAACTCCTATTTATGATATTATGTTCTTTGACATATTGAGTAATGACACATGTGAATAGTGTCAAAGTCTTGGTATATTGGGAGCATAGTAAAATAAATAGCCGGGAATATTAATTTA
Source organism: Morus notabilis (assembly GCF_000414095.1). NCBI lineage: Eukaryota > Viridiplantae > Streptophyta > Magnoliopsida > Rosales > Moraceae > Morus > Morus notabilis. Next base: position 152,564 of record NW_010358894.1, on the reverse strand, counting down.
CAAGATGAAATTCATTCCTTCATAATGAAGTAGATGGACGGTTCCCATAAGTGTTGATTCGGGGCTTGAATAATAAGAGCGCTCAATTTTATGATTGGATCACAAAGTATATTATTCATTAGAGAATCAATGGTACTTATGAAGAAAGATATAATTAAAGAGGTCAACGGAAAATACCTAGCTTTAATTATAAACCGTTTATGGAGGATTAATTCGTATGTAGTGACTATATCAATGGACAACACAAATTCCGTGAACATAATTATTTTATTATTTTAAGAGTGCAATTTCAAATTTATAGTTGAGTAATTTGGAATTAATAATTTTGATATATTAATTAAGGTGTTAATTAATTGTCAAAATTATTGGAGTTTAAAATTATAATGTTCATAGTTTCTCTCAATGGCTCCATAAGATTAATGTGAACTGAATATATCATATTGGGTTATAATTATTAATTTAGAATTAAGAATTCTAAATACACATATATTAATTAATTTGATTAATTAATATTAAAATTAATTTAAAATTGTTTTAAATTAATTTAGATGAATTTAATTATTTTTTATAAAAAGGGAATTTTCTTTTACTCTCCACGTTTCCTTCCTTTTTCGCTCTCCCTCTTAATGTGTATCTATATATATATATAAAAGAGGAAACGTACAGTTAAAAAGAAAGAGTGGGAGGAAACGTGTTGTTGCACGTTTCCTCATAAGGAGGATGTGCGGCTGCACATTGAGATATAGAGCCAGAGGAATTAGTTTTTCTGGGCGTGGAAAAGTTTTTCCTTGAGAGAGAAAAATGAAAGTTTTTTCCAGAAAACAGAAAAAGAGAAAACCGTGAGAACAAAATTCCCTATTCATCCATCTCATGTGTTGAGAAACCCATTAGAACGTCCACACGTTCAAGTTCACGTTAATCCAGAGATACGTTGAAAAAGAATCGTGGTGTTCTTAGAATTGAAGAGGTCAAGACGGTGTTGGAGGAGTTCAAGATTTCCATCCTAATCGAGCGACGGTAAAATTCTCCTTCTTCTCTTTAATATATTTGTAGTTAAATTAACATGAAATAATAATCGCATTAAATTTTGATTTATGTGATTTGATCGATACCACGCTTCTACACAATATTTTTTGAAAATCCGGTTTGAGAAACCAACTCTAAATCCGTTGACTAAACTCAACTCCGCCGCCTTCTCGATCAACCTACTCAGACCATCAACTACTAAAGTGAAAAGGAAAGGAGAAAGCAGGTCTCCTTGTCTTAATCCTCTGGAAGCTCCAAACCTCCCACGCGGTTTACCGTTAAAACACACCCCATGATCCAATTTATCCATCTCTGACCGAAACCTTTCTTCTCCAACACTTGCCTTAGAAGACTCCAATTTACATGATTATAGGCCTTCTCAAAATCTATCTTGAACACCAATCCTTCTTTGCCCTCCACTCTATATTCTTCAACAACCTCATTTGCTATCCAAAATCTGCCTACCATTTATGAAAGCACTTTGACTCTTGGAAATGGTATCCCCCAACACTTCCTTCAGTCGATTGGCCAACACCTTGGCAATTATCTTGTAAAGACTTGAGACCAAGCTTGTTGGCCTAAAATCCTTAACTTTCCTAGAGTCCTCTTTTTTTTTGGAATGAGGCAAATAAAAGTGTGGTTTGTATTTCGATTCACTACTCCATCACTTTTAACAAATCGCCCTTAAACAATTCCCAACATCTTTGATAGAAACCCAATGAGAAGCCATCTGGGCCCGGTGACTTACTTATCTCACATGAGAAGATAGCCTCCCGAACCTCTTTCTCCTCAAAAGGTTTTTCCCACCAATCAGCCCTCTCTGCTTGAATTGGATGCCACTCTAAACCCTCAAACGACCATTGTACCAATGATTCCTCCCTGCATAGTTTCTCGTAATATTTTATCAGCTTTTTCACCACATCCTCCACATTTTCTACAACTACTCCATCCTCTTTTTCAAGTCTAGATATCAAGCTTTTATTCCTCCGATTATTCACTAAGGAGTTGTTTAGTTGGAGGATTCGTATCCCGATTCAAATCATGGTTCGTGGTTCGCTACAGTATTTTCTCTCACAAAAAAAAAACACGTAAATCAAAAATAGTTTTAATCTCATGATTCTAATCCATGAACCAAACGTCTCCTAAGTTGTCTTACAACTTAGAATTAGCATCCCCCTCTTTGACCCGTCTACATCTCATTTTTTGTCTCCACGAAATAGATTCCGTAAAAATCACCTCCTCAAGCGAATTCCTCAAAGCTCTTCTCTCACTCCTTTCTTCTTCATTTAGGCCCCTGTCTTCCTCTCTTCTATCTAAGAAATCAACCTTAGCTAATAAGCCACTCTTGATCAACCTCGTATCTCCAAACACCACTTTGTTCCACTCCTTCACCGACACTTTCAAGCTCCTCAAATTCTCATAGAATTTGTATCCTTCCCATACTTTCACCACAACAGAGTCCCATTTCTCTTTACAAAACTCCTTAAACCGTGGGCGTTCAAGCCACGTACTCTCAAATCTAAATGGACAAGGTCCTCAAGGCACCGGATTAGTGTCTAATATCACAGGACTGTGATCCGAGACCGATCTGCTCCTAACCAATTGCTTCACACCCAGAAACTCCTCTTCCCATTCCGACGTGAATAAAAATCTATCCAATCTACTTTTCACTTCTGCCTCTCTAAAATTACTCCATGTGAAGTGAGCATTAGATAACACAATATCTTTCAGATTTCCTTCCTGAATAAGTCTGTCGAACAATCTAATGTTCTAGTAGACCTGGGAGGGTGAGATCTTTCATGAGTAAATCTAACCACATTAAAATCACCTCCCAGCACCCATTTCTCACCACAAATCACCTGCAGCCTCGTCAAATCATCCCAAAAAATTTAAAAATTTTCTGTCTTTATATGACACTGGTCCATATACCCCTGTTAACCACTAAAAAGAATCCCCTTTTTTGAAATTTTATTGGCACCTTAAATGACCCAATGAAGGTGTCAACAACTTGAATGGTTCTAACATCCCACATTATTAAAATACCCCCCCGCCGACCTGCCAATTGATGGCAAACAAACCCAATTCCTAAACCTAGCTTGCCACAGACTTCCTACAATATGTCCGTGAACTGAATACCATTTTGGTTAGCTCTGTGAATATTGAGGCAGCACCTATTGTAAATGTCAATTTAATTGGGTCCATATAATTTAAATATTTATCTTTGAAGATCTTTGAATGAGGAGCACTTAGTCCATGTGAGCATCTTTTTCTTGTTCCAGTAATCTTGAATTCATTTCCATATATTTAGCTTCATCCTTCCTTTCCCACAGGCGATATCTCTGACGATTGAGACACTTGCTTGGTGTTCTATGCTGGCCATGATTGGTGTGGAGACCAAAGTTTACATCCGTGAATTTCGGTGGTTTGTCAGATTTGGAGTCATTTATGCTTTGGTGGGAGATGCTGTGATGCTCAATCTCATTCTTTCAGTGAGGGATTTTTATAGTAGGTATATGTTACTTTGATTTTAATATACATAATGTTTTGTACAACTTTCTGGGTTTTATATATATAAATCTCAAATCAATCACCCCTTCTAAAAATTATTAAGGATGTATATTTAAATGGTTCTATACTTCTGGCAGATTGTTTGCTTCCTTTTCATCTATTTTGACTAAACTTAAATATCCATTGTCGTCATGACATGATGACGTAAATAAGAAAATGAATTATTTACCACAAAAAGTGAGTCTTAATAGTAGAATAATATGTCATTTGAATTCAAAAAAAAAAAAAGTGAGTTTTTCTTATAAAAAAAAGAGTTATATGTCTTTGATATGATTGATAATTCTTAACTTGAAGTTTTATTCAACATAAGCAGTGCGTGAGAATCAACGCTTTCTAGAATATGAAAGTCATGCCGTATATTTCAAATTAGTATTCATTATTTAAAGAAGCTGACAATGTTTGTGGCTTGTCCTTGCAGATCTGTTTTGTATTTATACATCAGTGAAGTCGCCATCCAGGTATGTTGGTTCTGTTTCTTTCCATCCTTTATTTCAATGATTATTATTCATTTTCACCAATTGCATTATGGTTCATCCACATTAGCTATATTGGTCTGCTCCTACACCAGCTGGGCAAGCCTGGCTGTAACTGAAAGGGTGATGCTGTTAGCTATGTGTTTCATCGGCAGTGTGCCATCCAGTCCAAATGCATGCAATATAAAGAACATATTGTGAAATATGAGGCGAAAAAGACAGTCTACTTTCATTGTTTGAGAAATTGGCTTGAGATTTATCTTTTATTGGGCTAAAAAAAATGTTAATTTCCGCCACTTTATCACTGATGCATTGGTGTAGGTTTTATTTGGACTTCTTCTGGTTGTGCATCTTCCTCATTTGGATCCCTATCCTGGTTATACAGCTACAACTAACAAATGAGTATCAGTAGATTTTAATTAAAGAATAACTCTTATTGTTCTAATCCATGCTGCAGCACCTCAGAAAGAGTAAACTCACAATATTTGGTGACTATGACATGACATGCACCACTGCTGAGTCCACCTTCCCCACCACCCTGGCGAAGCTGTCAATAAGATTAGGCGTAGTTCCTGGGATGTCATCATAAGAAAAGAGGAACGCGTGGCATGACTTAGTCAACCTGTGCGCCAAGGATTTTGAAGAATGCTTCAAAACAATCATGTCCAGTACTGAGCCAGGTCCGACGAATATATGATCAGTATGCTTTGTTTTCTATTTGTAAACTTTAGCCCTTTTAAATGTAGATCGAAACAGATCGGCATCATTGCCTATTAAAATATACTTTGAATTTAACTTCTGCAGGACAAGTATTCAAAAACACAGTTTGCTGGAGACACCTTGAGCAAGTTGCGGAAAGTGAGAAGAGGGCAATTGAAATGGTGGTGAAGTCGGGATTGTTGAAGGATTTAACTAAAGAGGACATAAAGAGTGCTGCCTCCACTGTCATTCTCCGGGATGGTTGCAGAAGGTTTTTTTCAGAAGCTTGCGGAAAATGAAAGTCCAAACATTAGTGTTCATATAATTTCTTACTGTTGGTGTAGTGAACTGATCAAAGAAGTTTTATCTCCAGGTATGCTTTTGGAAACATCTATACACCTGTAATTAAGCACTATAAGGAGTATAGATTTGTTTCGGTTTCTAATTAATTATAAACTTTTAGAAGACTTATATCTTAAGTTTCTTTTTTTTTTTCCTTGAAATTGGTAGATATGTTCCAGCACTCTTGCACAAAATAGTTGATATATGTCAAACAAATGCATTTTCCCCTTTTTTTTTTTTTTTTTAAAAAAAGATTTTTTACTTTTTTGGTTTTCTTTGTAAGGATCAAAAAGCTCCATTCTATCTTCATCTGAGCAGGGATAAAATCCTGCAATATACATTCAAATGAATTAGCTTATGAGAACGGTTTGACGACGGGAGATATTACGAGGATCGTGGAAACTCCATCCAACAAGTTAAAAACTTTCCGTGCAGTCCTAAAGGGCCACGGAATTAAAATCGAGAACTTGACAGTTTGCATTGGAGTAGATGTTAGTGATTTACATTGCTTTCTTGAAGCAGATATAGTCCAAACAACCTATTGGAGCTGGCAGATAGTTTTGGTCTCAAATTCAAACCACTTTTCCCTGACTTGGTAAGGAGGCAGAAGGAGCTTGCTGCAGGCTTCTACCACAATTGGAAACCACACACTGGCATTCTGTACTCGGTCTCTTGTAGGGCTGAAATTGAAGCATTTATTCCGCAGTTGTAAACAAACTTTATGTTTTTATTCATCTTACTAGGTCATGTAATAGAGTATACTAATGTAATGGTGGCTAATTTTGGTTGAGAGTCACAGGTCAGCCCTTATTCTTTTCTTCCTTGGGGACTGCCAGAAAAAAAAAATAAAAATAAAAAGAACATACATATATTCTTTTGTATATATACCAACAACATTCTGGTACAGATGTTATATAAATTTTCTTCTTCTTTAGGGACAGCCAAGGAAAAAAAAAAGTGTGTTGCTATGTATGCAAAATTCATGTTTTAAAACAATATCCATTCGTATTTCAACCTATTGAGCGTTACTTATTTGTTTCTTTAGATGTTTCGTGATTTAGGTGTTTTTGTTTCATTTTCACCATTTCACTCTTCTGAACTAGTTGCGAACATTTGAAACTATTGCATTTTTTTTTTTCTTGGGTTTAATATTAGAAACGACGTTAAATTTTCAACCACAAATAATGTTCTTAAGGATAAGACAAGAAACAAAGGCGAAATATAATATGAATACTACTGTTAAGGTTCTATAAAGGACCAAGGACAAAATACAACTCGTTTCTAATCAAATCTTAACTCTTAAGAAACCAGATAAAAAATTATTATGTGCCTTTTCAAGTTCTTTCTACCCATTTCTCCCTCTCAAAAGGTCTTCATCACTCATATTGAAACAATTTATATACGATTTAGGAATCGTATACTTTTTTCTTTTTGTACTACCGTACTAGGAAACAGTGTGCTTGATCAGCAGGTATTGTTGTTCATATTGTTTTCGTTTATTGACTTAATTGTCATTTTGCAATTTATTTCTTTTTTTCATTTATTATCATGTTCATACTTGTAATTGTGCAAATGATGTTGTTTGCTGATTTATTTGTCGTTAATTAATTTGATCTGATTTTTCAAATTATGCTTTTTAGATCCTTTGTTGAGTGTAATATACTTTATTATTACTATCCTTTGTGGATTATAATGTCGTTTATTAGTTTTTTTTCTCGTTAATTTTTCCTTTGATTATCGTTTTCAAGTTTGCATTCGTTTAATAGACGATGTCGTTTCCTTATATTATTGCCGTCTCTTCTAATGAATGATGTGCATTTTGGTTCATAGTGGTATTTATGTTCGATAGTGTTTCCTAGAATTATGTCTTTTGTTGTTCTAACTGTCCTTTATATATTTTGACTGATCTAAACAATGTCGTTTAATGAGTTGCGTGTTGTTTATTGATACTTACTGCAGTTAAGTTGTTTTCGTTATTGTTTCTGGGTCTATGTTGCTTATTTATATCATTCTCATTAGATATTTATCAACTTTCCTAGTGATATGGTTTGTACATTTTGTCGCTCATTTATGTGTGTTGTGGTTTTCCTTCAAGATTATGTTTCTTTAGGCAATATTCGTGTTTTATTTTGGCTTTATTTTTGCTGAACTTGAGTGACGTTTATTAATCAAAACGTTTGTCGATTTTACATTTCTTGGCGTTTTCTTGTTTATGTTGTTTATGGTCCCTCTTTTAAATTTAACCGCCAGTTTCCTTCTTTCTTTTCGGTAGTCCTCTCTCTATATATTTCTCCCGCAAAATCTAAAGCCTTTGTGACTCCAATCAAACGAACTTTAACAACAATTCGTCATCTCTCTCTCTCTCTCAATTTGCTATATACGGTCCAAACCTTTGATTTTCTTGTCTCCATTGCTTTACATTATTCACATAAAGAAAAGGAAAGATTGAAAAGAGGCTCGTCGAAAACGATGGAGAGGCTAAGAGCAGCAGCGATGAGGGAAGAAAAAATACCAAGAAGGTGGTGGAGAAGGTTCGAAAGTGAATCGCCATTCGCTCAGTACTCGTCTTTCTTCATCAGCTTGACTGCTGGCACTTTGGCTCCCCAGGCCTTTTCCTATTTCATCTCACAAGACCTCCATATTTGGGAAACCTTCAAGGATGCGTATGTGACTAATTACTATACCTCAATCTTTAGTCAAACTGGTGTAGACATGATTAAAGGTATTAATTGTATTTTGCGGTGGATTTTTTCAGCTATGCATCCGCGGCGGAGAACTGCTTATACAATGCCGGCGAGAAGATGATCATATGCCACTTGAGGGAGTCTCTACTAAAGAAAATTAATGAGCGTCAAAAAATTGTCCAAGAAATTGTCCAAGTAGGTTTACCTTTTCTCACTCTTTCCTTCATTTCCTTAAGTTTCCTTTTGTCTTTTTTATAATTCTACGTGTTTCTTTCTCTGTTTCTTTATCAATTTGATTTGTGCATGAGTACACACGCATAAACCAACTTGTATTGTGATATATCAATGGTTAGTTGTTTGGGTTCCAAGAAACTGAACTAAAAAACAGAGGAAATTTTCTTGAAGATCTTCTTAGTTCTTTTTCTCTTTGTTTTCCTTTTTCCCTTTTTGTTTGTATAAAATCTTTTTATCAAAAACCTTTTTTTAGTGCTCTTATGTAGTATTTAGTACTACTAGGATTTGGTAAAAGGTCAGTTTACTTTTCTGAATGAAAAATCTGCTTTTTAAACTTCACTTTATAACTTGGATGATCAATAAATCATATGCAGGAATTGGGTTCTAACTTGCCAAAACAGCACACTTCTTGTGTGACAATAATCAAGTATACAGACTTTTTGCTTGATACAATATCCGGGAAAGCTGAATTGATACAAGTTACGTGGAAGAGAATGATTGCTGCTCATACACTTTGTGCCATTATCCCTTGTATGAGGCTGTATTACCACTTGCTTCGGAAGATAAAGGACATTCTAGATCCTTCTGATACCATTCACCCCTACAAGAAATTGATTGACCATTATTCTTCTCAAGATTTTGAGGTCTGTCACTTTTTTTTTTTTTTTTAACTATGTATGCTTATTTGTTGTAAAATATCCTTCCTCATTGCTTGTGTCCTGTTATTCTTAGGTATTAGTTACGCAAACTGAAGACGTGCTAGAGAAATTGAGTAATCGTTTTACCCGAGATGAGATTGAAGTAATGGAGAGGCTATATTTCCGAGCTGTGAAGCTTCATGTAGAGTTCTTCGCTAAACTCCCGACGTATAAGCAAACCTTAGTGTCTTTGTCTCGGCTGCAGGGCCTCAGAAACAGTAAACTCACAATATTTTGTGAGTATGACAGGACATGCACCATTGATGGGTCCACCTCCGCCATCACCCTGGCGAATCTGTCAATAACAATAGGCAGGGTTCGCGGGAGGTCATCAGCAGTGTTGAAGGGAGCATGGGATTGTTTAGCCAACAACTTCAATGAGGAATTTGAACAATGCTTAAAAAAAATCAAGTCCATTACTGAACCAGGTCAGTCGAATATATAATCAGTACGCTTTGTTTTCTATTTATGTTTACTTTTAGCCCTTTTTAAATGTAGATTCAAAAAGATCAACATCAATGCATATTATAATATACTTTGGATTTAACTTCTGCAGGACAGCAAAAATTCGACTGTGGACGTCTTTGGAGTGTTTTTCCGCAAGTTGCCGAGTACGAGAAGCACGTAATTGAAGAGGTGGTGGAGTGGCGATTGTTGCGGGGTTTAAGTGGAGAGGAAATAGAGAGTGCTGCCTCCACTGTCATACTTCGGGATGGTTGCAGAAGGTTTTTTCAGAAGATTACGGAAAAAGAAAGTCCAGACATTGGTATTTATATGATTTCTCTCTGTTGGTGTGGTCACCTGATCAGATCAGTTTTCGGAGGTACGCTTTTGGAAACATCTAGACATGTATGTTCAAATGAATTACCTTTTGAGTACGATTGGACGTCGGGAGATGTTGTTAGAATGGTGGAGACTTCATTTGACAAGGTAAGCTGCTTCTTTGAAGTCCTAAAGCGCCACAAAACCGAAACTGAGCACTTGACAGTTTGCATTGGAGGAGATGTATGCGACTTACTTTGCTTGCTTGCAGCAGATATAGGCATTGTGATTTGTCCAACTCAATACCTAGAGATACTGGCAAATCATTTCGGGATCAAATTTGTCCCACTTTTCACTGAATTGGTAAAGAGGCAGAAGGAGCTTAATAAGGGCAACTACCAAAAGTGGAAACCATACTCTGGCAATTTCTACACAGTCTCTTGTTGGGCTGAAATTGAAGCATTCATTCTGGGGTTGTAGATAAACTCTATGTTTTTATTCATCTTACTAGGTCATGTTATAGAGTATACTAATGTAACGCTCAGCCAAAAAAAAATATATATATATATATATATATATTCCTTTGTATATCAACATTCAGATACTCAAGTTAGCGCCTTGTAATTTTTTTTCTTCTTTCGGGTGTGCCAGGAAATGAAGTGAAGATTCATGTTATAAAACGATATGTTTTCCTATTTCAACCTTGGGAGATGCCTTGCTTATTTGTTTCTTCATCAATTTAGTTTTAGATGTTTTTGTTTCATCTTTCAGCATTGCGCTCTTTTGAATTTTAGTTGCGAGTAACATTTGAACCATACATTATTTTTTTGTTTAATATAACAGACTAAGTAAAGTTTTCAACAAAAATAATGTTTTAAAGAGAAGACAAAAGGACAAAGGCGAAAGGTAATCTGAATACGACTGCTGAGGTTTTAGCAACTCGTTATATAAGGACTAAGGACAAAAATACAAACTCTTTTGCATCTCCTGTCATTTTTATTGATAATGAAATGGCATGTCGACTTTCGTAGAAAAGTGTCGTTTAAAAGAAACTACACGTTGTTGAAATACAACAATAAAATAACACGGACGGCATGACTTTCCATTAATAATCACATCTTAACTCTTAAGAAACCTGATAAAAAAAAGTTCATGTTCCTTTTCAAGTTCTTTCTACCTATTTCTCCCGCTCAAAAGCTCTTCATCACTTATACCAAAACAGTTTATAACTGATTTAGGAAACAATGAGCTTGATAGGCAGTTTTTCTTAATATTGTTGCCGTTTATTGACGTAGTTCTCATTTTGCAAATGATGTCTTTTTTCATTCATTATAATGTTCATACTTGCGATTGTGCAAATAATGTCGCTTACTGATTTATTTGTCATCAATTGATTTTATCTGGATTGTTAAATTACGTGCTTGATAGGCAGTTTTTCTTAATATTGTTGTCGTTTATTGACGTAGTTGTCATTTTGCAAATGATGTGTTTTTTTTCATTTATTAAATTGTTCATTCTTGTAATTATGCAAATAATGTCGCTTACTGATTTATCTGTCATCAATTGATTTTATCTGGATTGTTAAATTACGTTTTTTAGATCGTTTTTTAGTTTAATATTCTTCATTATTGATGTCTTTTGTGGATTTTGTGTTGTTTATTAGTTTTTTTCTTTGACTGTCGTTTTCAAGTTTGCTGTCGTTTAATATACCATGTCGTTTTCTTATATTATTGCCGTCTCTTCTAATGGTGTACATTTTGGTTCATCGTCGTATGTATGTTTAACAGTGTTTCTTAGAATAGTGTCGTTTATTATTCTAATTGTGCGTTGTATATTTTCAGGTAATTTTGACAAATACTTCTTGAAAGTACATGAGTCATGATTTTTACTCTTTACTCTAGATTTATAATCTTTTTAGTCAAATAATTACACTAATAAAAGAATATTTATCAAAAATAAAGAGTAGAAGTCCAGATTCATACACTCTTAAGAGTAAATTCTCATTTTTTTTCTATATGTTCACTCTAAATCATGTAGTCTATTGAGTTAAATGTTGTTTGTCGATAATACTGTAGTTTATTTGTTTTTGTTATCGTTTTGGGGTTCTGCGTTGATTATTTATATCATTGCCACTAGATTTTTTGTCGACTTTCCTAAATGTTATGGTCTGTAAATATTATCGCTCATTTATGTGTGTTGTCGTTTTTCACCAAGTTTATGTTTCTTTAGGAAATATTCGTGTTTTAGCGTTTTATTTTGGCTTAATTGTTGCGGAACCATACTGACGTTTATTGATCAAAACGTTTGCCGCTTTTGCATTTCCTGTCGTTTTCTTTTTGATGTCGTTTATGGTCCCTCTTTCAAATCTAACGGCCGGTTTCCCACATTTCTGTTCAGAAGACCTTCTATTCATTTTTCCCGCAAAATATAAAGCGTTTATGACTCCAATCAAACGAACATAATCACGTAAACTACAATCCCTCTCTCTCTCTCTCTCTCTCTCTCTCTCTCTCTCTCTCTCTCTCTCTCTCTCTCTCTCTCTCTCTCTCTCTCTCTCAGTTCAAAGCTCAAACCTTTGAGCAAGAACCTCAGTCTTGAACAATCTTTCCCCTCCGACTTTTCTCGCGGCCATGGCTGAATCAACGGCGAACCGGTGTCTATCCCAGTTTTGGGAAGAAATGCTATTCGCTCTGTACTCGCCCTTCGCGCTGTGCTTCGCTGCCGGCAAGATGGACACCAAGAGTCTCCGCCATTACATCTCGCAGAACCGCCACATTCTCGAAGCCTACGTTGAAGCGTACGTCGTGCCTAATTGTCGTTTTTTACGTTTCTTGCGTTGGGCTCACAAATTCTGTGGCCGTTCGATTGAAGTTGTTTGCATTTTTGCGGGGTTTTTCAGGTACAAAAAGGCCGAGGGCTGCGCGGTCGGCGGAGACGATAAGGCGGCGATGAGATTTTTGCAGACTAGGGTCATGGAGAAGATGTTTGCGCTAGACAAACTTCTCCGAGTACGCTCATCTTCTCTCTCTCTCTTCGCTCCCTCTCTCCCTCTCTCTCTCTCTCTCTCTCTCTCTCTCTCTCTCTCTCTCTCTCTCTCTCTCTCTCTCTCCGTGTTCATATTCTGTTGAGATTTATTCAATTTATTCTGATTTTATATATTTCTTTCTTTTCTCTCTGCTCGTTTTCTATGTTTTTTCTCCTTTTTTTGGAGGGAGAATGAATTTTCTTTTCTTTGTTCAGTTTGATCGGCATATGTGTACAAAAGATTGTCGTTTGGCTTCCAAGAAAACAGGAGGAAATCTTTTCTCACTCGTCCATACATTTTTTCCCATTAGAAAACATGAAACTTCTTTTAAGTTGACTAATTCTTTTTTAATCCTTTTCTTTTCTTTCTTTTTTTTTTTTTTTGTTTTGCCTTCTTTTAAAGGAAACTTTTATTTAGCTTATTACTAGTCTTCCAAAACTCAATAAACAGAGATATTGGGTCTACTTTTATAAGTAAATCTTTGGAAAAACCGTGTCAATTTTTCTCATAACACTTAATTAAGATAGTATTAGTCAAAGCTTTTGAATCAATCCTGGATTAAGACTGAATTAAAATATTGGAGGAAAGCTTTTGTAGTCCATAAATTTTTCCCATTAAAAATATGCAACCTCGTTTTAAGTTTACTAATCCTTTTCTAATCATTTTTTTTATTTCCATCTTGTGTAACATTTTGCATCTTTGGAAAAATTGTGTCCCAGTTATAAATGCTTAACAATTTTTCTTTCAAGACTTAATTAAGATAGTAATCTACTAGGATTCATAAAGCGTTTGAATCACTTCTCTGCTTCTTTACATTGAATAAATGAACTTCGCAGGACTGGGGCTATGACCTTCCAGAAAAGAAGAAGAAAATTCCTGATCCAACAACAGTCAAATACGCAAACTTTCTGAACTCAGCAGCTTCTGGGGAAATCGAAGGAAATACTCAAATTGAGAGGTCGAAAATTCCGGTTTACGCGCTTGCTGCTATTGTTGTTTCCATGAGGGTTTATGGCCGTGTGTATTATATGATAGGGAACAATTTATCTCCTGCCTATAACAACCATGACTTTTGCAAAAGATGGGTTGAAAATTATACTTCTCAAGATTTCAAGGTCAGTTTTAGAATGAAAATTAGTTCAATTTGTTCCTTTACGTTTTTAAATCTTTTGTTTGTTGTGAAAAACAGAACATTTCTTAATGATAACTGATTATTTATTTGCGAAATCAGGGTTTGGTTTTGCGGAATGAAGCTCTGCTGGACAAGTTCAGTGCTTCTTTGACTGGATATGAGATGGCACAGCTAGAAACGGTCTATCACCAAGCAATGAAGCTCCAAGTGGAATGTTTTGCCGCAGAGTTGTACCGCCCTCAGCGATCCATATCCCCATTGATTTACGTGCATGGCGGGAGCAAGCGTATGCTTACCATATTTTGCGCCTTTGACACGACATGTGCCGCACTTCAGGGACAGTTCACTCCATCTCAACCAGCTCAGCAAACATCAGGTCCGATATGAATATTCAGCAGGCTTTGTTTTATAATGCTTTTGTTTTGTTGTTTTGAAGAATTGTTTGAACTTTAGACTAAATTTAATTTCTATGCAGCAAAAGCATTTGATTATCCACGTCTGCGTGCCGCCTTGGGCACTGGGGAAGATACAAAGGAACAAGCAAATGCAAGAGCGGTACCGTCTAAAGGGTTTAAAAAAGTCTTTGGCTTTAAGAAAGATCGTGCAAAGAAAAATGCAGTTGATGCAAGTGTGGCACCATGGGAAGTGTACTTTGAAGGTTTAACTCTAGAAAGCCTAGAATTTGGTGGTGAACCGATTATCCCTCTTCAGAATGGCTGCAGAAGGTTCTTTCACAAGATTCCGGAAAGCGGATATCTAACCAAGTACACAGACATTCACCTAGTTTCTTACCGTTGGAGTAGAGATCAGATCACATTAGCCTTGGCTTCAGGTTTGCTTTTAGCCATTAAGCTATTTTTTTGAGAAAGAAAAAAAAAAAAAAAAAGAGCATGATAGCTAAGACTTCGAAAATGGAAACCTTTGGATTCATGATATTTTGTATCCTATGAGGCGTCTTTGTTTTGGTTACCAACATCCCAAAATGTTAAGAGGACTTATTTATGTTACTACAAATGTACTCTTTTTTTCTTTGTGGTGGTAAAAAGTTCTAATTACAAGTTCCATTTCTGTATATCTTCATCTGAAAACAGGTTCAAATGTGTTGAATGTACATTCAAAAGAATTAGCTTACAACAGATCTGTCTCGCCGGGTGTCGCTATAAGGGAGGTGATACAGGACAAGCGCGGTTACTGTAAGGAAGTCCTAGAGGGCAGCAGGAAGAAAAGCAAGACACTAAAATACTCCCAAATTGCAAACGATTGGAAGCACTTGACTGTTTACATTGGAGGAGATGTGGGAGACTTTCGCTGCCTGCTTGAAGCGGATATAGGCATCGTGATCGGTTCGTGTCCGAGCCTGAGGAAACTGGGAGACCATTTTGGGGTCAAGTTTGTCCCACTGCTCCATTTCTTGATACAGAAGCAGAAATTGGTTAAATCAGTACTGAGGAGGAAAAGGGTTATGATGGGATGTACTCATAACTGGGGAGCATTCTCTGGCAATCTTTATACGGTCTCTACTTGGCCTGAGATTGAAGCTTTCATTTTGGGGTTGTAAGCTTTTAATAAGAAACTTTCTTACTCTTTTTTTTTTTTTTTTTTTAAACTCTTACTCTCAGAACAATCCAGATAGGAAACCTATTTCAGTACGTAAATAGAGTTTTTTGTACACTAACAACGGGGGCAGAAAGAAACTGTTGCCTTGTTGATTTCTTTGGATCATCAATTTCTGTGGCTTTAGGTGTTTTTTCTTCCATCCTTTTATACCGGTTCATTCTTCTAAATTTTGAATCTGTACGTTGGAACATAAACTTGTTTTTTGCTCTATCCTAGGGAGCAAGTTAATTTTTCAGACTTGGTTTGTACGTTTCCAACGGAAAATGATTCCTCAAAAAAATAAATAAATTGGTGATGTCGTTTGTACCGGATACTGTCGTTTTGTTTGGATGTCGTTTTTCAGATACCGATTATATTTTGATGTCGTTTTTTGAGTATACTGTCGTTTTTTGTTGTCCTCCTATTTTGTAGTTAAGTTGGTATACTGTCGTTTTTTGTTGTCCTCCTATTTTGTAGTTAAGTTGGTCAAAATAAAGTCGTTTAGTATGTTGATTGCGTTTCGTCTCCTCTTTTTCATAGTTGTAAGTCATCGTTTAGTATGTTGATTGCGTTTCGTCTCCTCTTTTTCATAGTCGTTTAGTCATCTTTTACGTGTTCTCCCCAAAAAATTTTCTCGAAAGAAAAAAACACCTTTTATTTGGACCGACGTGAGATTCTAGTTTACTACAAACCTACTCTTCAACTGCGTCGAAGTCTTTACATGAGTAATGTCAATTCTCAAACTTTATTTTGACCAACTCAGTTAATAGTTACAACCATTGAACTACTGTTAATTCTTTTTTTTTTTCCCCATTATGATTTTTACACTTGATTGAGTTAGTGGAACTAGAACATGCTTATTAGAAACAATGGACATCCACTAAAAAAAATAAAATAAAAAATCACTGAAAGAACTCTGATTTCTTTCTCCCTTTTGGAAATTAAAGTTTATTCGAACAGAACTTGGAATGAATCGTCAGATAAATGTGATCTTTGTTACTTCCCTTGAGTGTTTTATGCAAATTTTCTACTTATATGTTAAGGAAAAAACTCGTTAATAAACAATTACATAAATTAGTTTAGTTAGCAGATCTGATTAAGCATAGTGCAGAGAAAGTTCCAATCAGATTAGTTAATAATTTGTATACCAAAGTGGGTCCCAGAAAATTGTGGGTTCCACAGCCCTTGCATGTGCCACACGTGCAAAGACCAAAACTATGATCCTCTCATTTATGCAATCATGAAAGGGTGGTCTTATAGTGCCTTTGCATAAAGCCATGTGAAAGGCACGTTAAGCCTTCATCCCCCTAATCCCATTGATTCCCAAAACGGGATTTCGATGGCATACAATATATGTAATATAAATCCATACTATAAGGAAAAAATAAATAAATAAATATCAAAATGTTCTCTCTCCAATAATAGCTAAGGAGGGACTTCCTTAGGAAGCTGCTGTTTCACATGGCTTCCATCTGTTCTAATTGCACAATTGTACCATTGTAAACTATAAAAGTGCACTATTTCACTATTTTAAATACGTCACTCCACATGTATGCATGTGAAATTTGGCAGCTTAAGTTTTAACAATAGCCATTCGGTTAAAAATATTTATAAAAAAAAAAAAAAAAAAAAAAATCTTGTAAGAGAGATGGCGGTTGGTGGGACTCTGACCGTGATTGGTAATGTGCCATCACTTCTCCCTTTTCCTCTTGTTTGGTGAAATTCCTCTTTCATATAATAGTTTTTAATTCTTTTGTGCTCATTTTGTGCAAACCCCAATTTGTATTTTTTGGCTTATACTCTCGTTGAAAGGACAAATTCTTCCACATATTTGCAACTGCAAAACTATTCCTTACATAATTGTTGTGTCTCTTTGCTATAAACAATACCTAATTTAAGGATGCATATTTTGTCTTCTAAGGACTATATATTGATCAATATTATAATATTCTCCTTTTCCCTGAAATTTCAAAGGCAAGGCCATACCTTTTGGTATTGCCCCATATCAAAATGTTGTTAGATAGAATGTGTTTTGTCTTTGTTTAAGTGTTTTCACCACATAACATAGAAAGATTCTTTCCTATAAATCAACCATAACAAGTGACTAAATAGTGCATTTTGTGTTGTCTAGGCTAAATCAGCTTATAACTAGATAGTGGGTATGACCTGGTTGTGCTTTTAACATATCCAGACACATTGTGAATTTAATTAAAATATATATATAAACTCACTAATAATTTGTTCCCGTCTCATATGGGTTTGATTTTAGAGTTCAACTAATGCATATACTATATGTGACTATGGGGTCCACTTTATGCATAATTTTTTTTTTTTTTTTCTGAATCTTTGTCATACTTAGAAGTTAACCCTCTAGACGTCTTTACCAACGAGGAAAGTTTTAACAGGATGAAACCTGAATCATTACTACAACTTTAGATTCCACTTTCCACACGCTTTGCCGGGGCGTACAAAGAAGATTTTTACAAATATCTATTCTATATGTATAACTCTAGATTGAGTGATTGGGAAGTTAGGTATTCTTCTTTATTCTTTTTTTTCTTTATCTTCTTTCCCTTAAAAGACACTTTCTGATGTGTCCCAACAGCTTTTCTAATGGCAAGACATAACCGCACAACTTACTTTGCCCTATCTTGCAGATCTCCCTTTAGACTCTCACCAAAACTAACAAGTAAAATCACTTGTTCTAGACTTCAGAGAAACACTAATGTCATTCTTTCTGTCATTCTTTTTGTGACCTTTTATATTCATTATTTAACATGCAGACTCTATTATATTATTTTTTATTTAAATAATAATATATTATATTAGTAGAGTCTATATTTTAAATAGTAAATACAGAAAACAATTAAGATAGTGACAGAAAAAGTGAGTGACCCTAACAAATATCTTAGACTTAAATATCTGTCTTGGGAAGCATGAACCTATAGAAATCTATGGCAATTTTTTTTTTTTCATTTTTTTAGTCTTAATTTGAGTAATATATATGATCCTTTTTATCGGGATAACAACTTTTTTCTCTTAAGGTCATAATAATCAAAGACAGCATAAGAACAAGATAAAAGTCCTTGTGAGTAACGTTTTTTTGACAGATGTAATTAGAGGAGAGGCATTAAAAAAATAAAAACCTTGGTAACTGTAAAGCATTACATATTTGCATTACAGTTAAGACAAAGTGTTTTGTAGGAATGAGTGAGGGAGAGAGAGATGAAAAATAATTGAGCTACTCAAGTTGACCATGAAAAAAAAAAAAAAAAAAAAAAAAAAAAAAAAAAAAAAAATGGGGGTCCACAAGTGGACCAAAAAAAAAAAAAAAAAAAAAAAAAAAAAAAAAAAAACATACATTGAGTGAGTAAGAACACATTCTTTGCCATGTTCAATGTCGGAGAAACTTCCAATAAGTCCAAAGCCTCCCCGTCATTACTCGCAGATTAACAGCTGTTGCAGTACCCAAGACCTCACGAGCCCCAAAAATGTTACAACTAATCCCACCATTTTATTAATAACCCCATTAACTAATTCTTGTTTATTATAACACCGTCACATATTCGTGAACTTGGTCGTCTTCTTTTTCTCCCCATTATCTCCTCATACAAACAAAACAAAACACTTCACAATTCTTAGACAAACTGGAAATGGTGGAAAAAGAAGTGTAAATATCTGAGAGAAAATCCAAGAAGACCAATATGCAACTGAAAACTCAGTTGTTGTTGTTATTCTTCTTCTTCTTCTTCTACTGTTTCATTGATTTCTCTTCTCACGTTCAAGCTTCTGTGGCTAATGATGATGAAGTATCTGCTTTGCTTTCAATAAAATCAGGTCTTGTTGATCCATTGAATAGTCTCAAAGGCTGGAGATTGGTCGAAAAGAACGAAAATCACTGTAACTGGACCGGAGTTTTGTGCAACAGTGAGGGATATGTTGAGAAGCTTGATATCTCTCACATGAATCTCAGTGGAATTGTTTCTGATGAAATCCAACGGCTCAAAAGTCTCACTTCTCTCAACTTGTGCTGCAATGCGTTCTCTTCTTCGTTGCCGAAATCCGTAGCCAATCTCACCACATTGCGGAGCCTCGATGTCAGCCAGAATTTATTCATTGGTAGCTTTCCTTCGGGCCTTGGAAGAGCAGGTGGATTAACATATTTGAATGCTTCGAGCAATGATTTTACGGGATTTGTTCCTCAGGATCTTGGGAATGCCACTTTGTTGGAGACTTTGGATCTCAGAGGAAGCTTCTTCCAAGGGACTATTCCAAAGTCTTTCAAGAACTTGCAGAAGCTCAAGTTTCTTGGCCTCTCTGGGAACAACCTCTCAGGCCTAATCCCGCCGGAGCTCGGGCAGCTTTCCTCCCTGGAGAGTGTAATTCTTGGCTACAACGAATTCGAAGGTGGAATTCCGCCCGAGTTTGGAAATCTCACCGCTCTAAAGTATCTTGATTTGTCAGTTGGCAATCTTGGCAATGAGATTCCACCTGAACTGGGGAGGCTCAAGAATCTGGAGACGGTTTTCTTGTACAAGAACAATTTCGAAGGCAGAATTCCACCGCAAATCAGCAAGATGGCTTCGCTGAAGTTGCTAGATCTCTCGGACAATATGTTATTAGGAGAAATCCCTGCTGAATTAGCAGAGCTGAAGAAACTTCAGCTACTGAATCTGATGTGCAACCGGTTGTCCGGTTCAGTGCCACTCCAACTTGGGAGCTTGCCAAAATTAGAGGTTCTTGAGCTCTGGAACAATTCGTTTACGGGTCCTTTGCCAAGTGATCTTGGCAATAATTCACCATTGCAGTGGTTGGATATATCGTCCAATTCCTTCTCTGGTGAGATTCCACCAACCTTGTGTGATAAGGGCAATCTCACCAAGCTCATCCTCTTCAACAATGCCTTCTCAGGGCCAATTCCAGTTGGCTTGTCGACATGTTCTTCGCTCGTCCGTGTTCGAATGCAGAACAATCTCATATCGGGAATAATTCCTGTTGGGTTTGGCAGGCTTGGGAAGCTTCAGAGGTTAGAATTGGCAAATAACAGTCTCACTGGTCAAATCCCAGACGATATCTCTTCCTCTACATCACTTTCTTTCATTGATTTCTCTAGAAACAACCTCCACTCTTCTCTTCCTTCCACCATTCTTTCAATTCCTACTCTCCAAACTTTCATGGTCTCCAACAACAACCTGGAAGGACAAATCCCAGGTCAATTCCAGGACTGTCCTTCACTTTCGGTGCTCGATCTCTCGTCGAACCATTTCTCCGGAAGAATCCCAGCAAGCATTGCTTCATGTGAGAAATTGGTGAACCTGAATCTCAGGAACAACAAGTTAAGTGGAGAAATCCCAAAATCGATCGCAATGATGCCAACTTTGGCCATTCTAGATCTCTCCAACAACTCTCTGTCTGGTGGAATACCCGAAAACTTTGGAATGTCACCGGCCTTGGAGACACTCAATGTATCATACAACAGACTAGATGGCCCTGTCCCAGCATATGGTGTGCTGAGAACAATAAACCCCAATGACCTCGTTGGCAATGCTGGCCTCTGCGGTGGTGTCCTCCCTCCATGCTCTCAGAATGCCGAATTCACGTCAAGGCGTAGGAGTTTGCACACAAAGCACATCATTGCCAGTTGGATCATTGGCGTATCATCAGTTTTAGCAGTAGGGATTGCGCTTTTCAGCGCAAGATCTCTTTACAAGAGGTGGTACTCAACCGGGATTTGCTTTGGGGAAAGTTTCCAAATGGGCAGTGGAGAGTGGCCATGGAGATTGATGGCATTCCAGAGACTTGGTTTTACAAGTGCTGACATTCTTGGCTGCGTGAAGGAGTCAAACATCATCGGAGTTGGAGCTACAGGGACCGTTTACAAGGCTGAGATTCCACGTTCAAACACAGTTGTAGCAGTTAAGAAGCTATGGAGATCAGAGATAGATATTGAGACGGGAAACAGTAATGATCTAGTTGGAGAAGTGAATCTCTTGGGAAGACTTAGGCATAGAAACATTGTGCGGTTATTGGGATTTCTACACAATGATTCAGACGTCATGATTTTGTACGAGTTTATGCCTAATGGGAACCTTGGAGAAGCTTTGCACGGCAAGCAACAAGCCGGAAGGTTGCTTGTGGATTGGGTTTCACGTTATAACATAGCACTTGGTGTTGCACAAGGGCTTGCTTATCTACACCATGATTGTCATCCGCCTGTCATCCATCGAGACGTCAAGTCCAACAACATTCTACTCGATAAAAATCTCGACGCAAGGATTGCTGATTTCGGGTTGGCACGTATGATGGTCCGGAAGAACGAGACTGTTTCTATGGTGGCCGGATCCTATGGCTACATGGCCCCTGGTGAGTTTTCTTAGACGCGTTTGTTTGTGACTGTTCTTTTTCCCCTGTTTCTAGGACTTAACAAAGTATGTCAATTTTATGATTGCTTTCGCAGAGCTTGGATACACCTTGAAGATTGATGAAAAGGTTGACATATACAGTTACGGGGTGGTTCTATTGGAGCTGCTCACCGGAAAACGGCCGTTAGATTCAGAGTTTGGAGAATCAATCGACATTGTCGAATGGATTCAGAGGAAGATTAGGGACAACAAGTCTTTAGAAGAAGCATTACACTCGAGTGTAGGAAACTGCAAGCATGTTCAGGAAGAGATGCTCTTAGTCCTTAGAATAGCGCTTCTTTGTACCGCAAAGCTTCCCAAGGATAGACCCTCCATGAGGGATGTCATAACAATGCTTGGAGAGGCAAAGCCTAGAAGAAAAAGCAGTAGCAACAATAATGATGGAAATGCAGCTAACAAAGACAAGCCCATCTTTAGCACTTCACCTGTGAATGGCCTTCTGTGATGAACAGATTATTGAGTGTTCTTCCATTTGGCCGTGTAATTTGATTCTTCTTTTGTATGTAGAATTGTTAATTGTCAAAGGAAAAACGCTTGTAATCACTGGCCCCTCTCGGTTGTCTAGAAGATTTATATGCATATAGAGTTTGAATTTTTGTGCAAGGAGCAAAGTTTGAAAAAGCAGACAAATTGTTGTACCCTCTACCAGAATAACAAAGAATTTTTTATCTTTGCAAGTAATATTATGAGATTCTCCTGGAGTTGTGGCCTATGTCTATTGACTAAATAATAAAATTTGTTAAATGAGCCCACGAGCTGCTTAACATTTAGTATATTTACCAGTTACAACTGAACTCTCCCCTTTAGGTGAGTAAAATATAGTTTTTAACTTTGAACTCTCTCCCTTTAGGTGAGTAAAATATAGTTTTTAACTTCAAACTACTCTCTCTCTCTCTCTAGTAAAATATAGTTTTTAACTTCAAACTACTCTCTCTCTCTCTGTTTTTGGAATACAAAATTCATGTGCTTGAATTAGATGACAATACTTTTGTTCAAATTTCAGTCTTGGTCAAGGAATAACAAGCAAACTTCAACCAGTCCTATAACAGCAAAGATAATTTCGGTTCCTTAAAAAAAAAAAAAAAAATATATATATATATATATATAGTCCAAGTCTTACGAAAACATTTGAGTTCATAGACTTTATATCACAGCGGCTTATATCAAATCTAACGGTCATTATTACCTGTGCTGACCGATCAGGCACTTAGAAACATTTGAGTTCATAGACTTTATATCACAGCGGTTGATATCAAATCTAACGGTCATTATTACCTTTGCTGACCGGTCAGGCACAATTCTAAGTGCCTGACCGGAGACCATTCCTATATATACATATATAGATGTTAGTGCTGATGTCAATTGTCAAAGCAAGGCAAACATTCACCTTCGAAGGTTTAAAAAAACATAATAATATCACTCCATTTTCTATCCTTTTCTTCTTTATGAGGTGGGGAAAGCCCATCTGGTGTGCAGAGAATACAAAATCAAATGCGCATCCCCATATTTACAACAAAAACAAACATCATTCATCGAAATATGCAAAATGTAATGGTATTGCACCGAAAACTAACATCACTGGATTTCAAAGAGCAGGGAGGAAATGCCCAGAGAAACAGTAGGAAGAATAAAATGCAATGAAATTTGATAAAGCATTAACCAAACCATAACAGAAGAGCCGCAACACCAATCATCACTTCTCCAAATTCTTCACTTCTAAGGTATCTCTTTATCTTCCTTGTATAGCACTTTTAAGCATAGACTGTGTCTCATCTTGAGGTGTGAGTAAAGGCTCTAGATTGGTTGGCATTTTTGCCTCCCGTTCCTTTCTTGTAGTCTTGGAGCTGCAATAGAACTCAATAGAATTAGTATTTAAGTGTGGAAGAGTAACTTCAAGAGGTAAGTAGAGATGTATTCCGGAGTTGCGTGGCCGTCTACATACAAAGTCCATTGGCCTCAGAAGTCCTCATAATTCTGAGCCTCTTGACGGAGCTAAGGAACATCCTGAACATAAAATTCAGTAGTTAATACTTTAAACCACAGAGAACCAACGAGTAATATGGAAATTGATAATTGAATTAAATCATCAAAAGAATAACTAAAAGAGAAAAAAAAAATTCATGAATTTGTAAGTTTCAACTCGAACTTGTTTTTCATACTACTAAAAGGTTAAACCAGAGTTCGCGTTTTTTGCTCTCTTTTTCCAACGACAGAAACCCATTTTCTGGATGCAAGGAGGTAGAGAGCTTAAAACGATTATTTTAACATGATATTGGAACTCACACCAGCTTATAACTTAGACTCTGCAGCTCTTTTAGTTCTAAGACGGTCAGCATAATATCTCTTTTCGTTCTAAGATTGTCATCATAACATCAAGCATGAAATACTAATATAGTTTTTCTAACACTTTGAACAGCGTTTAGCCCTTTTGGAAGGTACATGTAAGAGTTGAAACAAGCATAACATAAAGCTAATGTAAAGGAATATTCATAACCAGTTTCACAATGATGTTGATTATTGAAAGAAATAGGCAGTTGTTCATACCCCCAAGGAACATCCCCAACAAGCATCCAATCCCCGTCTTTGTCTTCATAAGTGAGCACAAATTCTGATGATCCATCCAGCAGCCTTGAAGGTCCATCCTTTCCGCTCAATCCTAATTACAGATAACACCATCACACGATCAAAAACGAAAGGAAAACTATTCTAAATGCTAACCAAGTAATGTAAATAAATTCTTCCACCTTGCCAAGAAGATTTCAATTTTCAACAATTATGGAAATGTTACCAAAGAAGCTTCACATATCTTATATTTCCCTTCACTAAACCTGACAATGGCCTGACAATGGAAAGACTAAAAAAGCATAAACCATTGAATTGTATTAAGCGGGAGCATAACACATAACATCCAATTATATATTTCATTCAGTTATCACATCCTGGTCAAATGGACTCTTAAATTCATAACGCAAATCTAAATTTTAAGTGAGCTTAATTCATGATCCTCTTTAAAGCCATAGCTGGTTCCATTTCTTCATTGTTAAGGTTAAGATTATAAGACTTATAACACACTCACTCAGTTTGACGAGTGTAGTGGGTTCGTTGAACATGTTCTCCAATGTCCGAGCTAAGGCTTCATAGCTCTTGTGAGCCGTCAGATCCACCTTTCTCCCAATTGGAATTCCATCCATGTTCACCTTCACAAACAGAGAACTCCTCACATGCCCTTTATCATTAGGATTCCCATTCTTCTTCCCATCCCCATTGTCAGCCTTCCTAATGCATCTATTTTCTTCCTCGCCCGAGTGGAATGCTTCGGTGGCCGGCGATTTCGCATGGTTAACCAAGCTATTCATTCTGTAAGCTCTGATAGGAGGCCATCCCACCACCTGACTGCTTCAACAAATCATATCAGAAAAACAAGGTTAAATATCCAATCCATCATCAAATAAAACCAGAACAAAGAATACAAAAATTTCCTCTTCTTCTTTTGATGGATCATGGAGGGTTTTTCTAATTTTTCTTTCTTATTTGTCATTCTCCGATCTTGTTCTAACAATACATGATCACAAGTTCCAAAATTGGGGTTTTTCTAATTTTTATTTCTTATTTGTCAATCTCCGATCTTGTTCCAACATGATCACAGGTTCCAAAATTGAATTGTGGGACAGATTCAAAACAAATGAATATTGATTAAACACAATCAGATGATC
The DNA here is from genome assembly GCF_000414095.1 of Morus notabilis. Lineage (NCBI taxonomy): Eukaryota > Viridiplantae > Streptophyta > Magnoliopsida > Rosales > Moraceae > Morus > Morus notabilis. Next base: position 127,190 of record NW_010358894.1, on the reverse strand, counting down.
ACGTAGTACCCAGAGGCAAAAAACACGTAAGAAAATCCACGCAAAATATCTACACAACACGAAATTAAATAGAAACGAAAACCCAACACTTTATACACAAAACTCAAACAACCCATCAGTAATAGAGTTCATACCTGGCGCCATTAGCGACGGCCACGGAATCAGCACTTCTCTTCGTACCAGCCGTGACGTTAGCTCTGCTCAGAGACGAAGAAGAAGACGATGAAGAAGAAGAAGACGACGAAGACGATAACGAAGAAGACGAAGCAGAAGAAACCACGGAAGGGAAATCCTTGGCCGTCAAAATTCTAGCGTACTGACTCCGCAAAGCTTGGTGCCGGGCCTTGGCAACGCCAGAGCCGAGGCTCAAGCCAAGACCCAGCTCGAGCTCGAACTCGTCCGGGCTCGACGAGTCCTCGGAGGAGAGGACCAAATTGTCGTCATTCGACACCGTCGACATCGACCCACTTGCCGAAACCTGCATTTGAATTGTTTTTTTTTTTTTTTTCCTTTCTTTTCCTGTTTCTTTTCTGTACAGAATTCAAATTGATCGTGGAAGTTCAGACCCAGAATATGGGTTTAAGCGAGGCTTAATTGGAAGCAAAGTTAACGGCGAGAACGAGATGAAAGAAAAGAAAAATATTTCTTTTATTGATTTAATAATTTTTGTAATATATTTTTTTTCCTCGGTTTGGTGGGTTTTTGTTATTTGGAGAGGTAAGGAGAGGACAGGTAGGTTTGGTGTGGTGGTGGAAATGGGAAATGGGGAAAGGCGGAGGGCGAGGGGAGGAAGAAGATGGGGATGGGAATGGGCCCAGTAATTGAAGCTGTGGGCCCCACCTGTCCGCTCTGTGCGCCCCCATCAATATCTTTGCTTGCTTCTGCCCCTCACTCTTCTTCTTCTTCTTCTTTTATTTCTTTCTTCTGCGTGATATTTTCAGTTTCTCGGCCGAAATACCGGGAGATATTGCCCATTTTGATTAGTTTACACGCTTTGGATTACCAATCAAATTTACATTCACGCACCACCTTTTTTTTTTTTTCTTTGCTCGAGTGAAATCATTTGAAAAAAAAAATACGGTAACAATTTGAATTTTTATATAAAAAAACATGATAGTAAAAATTTAATTTATGATTCAAAATAATAAAATGAATCAATCAATACAATTAATAACGAAAGTCAATAAATTGACAACATGTTGTACTTAAGTTTTTAATTTTTTTTATATTTTAAATCTTAAATTTTACAATTTTTGACGATGCAATCAATAATGAAGATAAATTAATTGAGGATTTGAAATAGAAAGTTGAGAATCTAACTTATCAGTTAATAAAAAATTCTATTTATATGTAAATCTTGAGTAATATTTTGTCTACTAATTGACTTATATAAATTACATTTTAATGCGGAGTGTTTAAATTTTTTCTTAAGAGTTTGAAGGGCATGTTTAAAAAATTATGAAGCAAACATGTTTAGATATGACATTCTCCTTTACAAGAATAATTTGAGACGTATTACTCTCTAATTTTCTCCACCATATGCTATATTTGTTTGCCACCGTTAGCATTTATTAATGCATTTCTTGTCTTTATCCCTTGCGACAAAATCTAGATCAGTCAACAGTAAGCCTTATTCACTTGAATGAACATAATGAATTATAATAATAATCAAACTAATCAATGAGGGGAAAAAAAAAAAGAAAGAAAAGAGTATGGAGTGTAATAAAAGAAAATTAAGAGTATGTTTGGTTTATGGATTATAATTATGATATTAGAATCATTTTTTATTTACTTGTATTTTTTGTGAGAAAAAACACTGTAGCAAATCATGAATAATTATTCAAATCAAAGTATGAATCCGCTTACCAAACGTCTCATAAGTGATCTTTCTATTAGTCTTCTGACAAAGCGGAAATTGATTTACTCGTTAAAAAAACCAGAATTTCATGGGAATTTTTTTAAATTTATAAAAGGATTACAAAACCCCCACCGTTTTAACCTTTTGACCATGCCGTAAAATGGGACAAAACCAATAAATAAATAAATTTAAAAATAATGAAAAAATAGATGTTACATATCTAAGGGTTTATTCTTTTGCTGTTTTTGAGTTAGGTAACTTGAGTGTAGATTTTGAGTTGAGTTTGAGTTATAACTTGAGTTGAAGTTGGAACTTGAGTTTGTGTTTGATTGTGTACATTTGAGTTATGGTTTGAGATAAGAATCTTTTTTGAGTTTGTGTTTGAGTAAGTCAAAACTTGAATTTATTTTTAGATAATATTTTAATAAAAACTCAATGCTGATGAAAAATTTTAATAGGGTATATGGGTCTAGTTTTATTAGTATTTTCGTTGTCAACGCATAGAAAAAAAATCATCTCAATCAGAATTAAAACGAAAAAGTTATAGCATTTTTAAGAATAGAAAAAATATTATTCATTAACTTGAGTTCGAGTTTCTGAACTCGAGTTGAAGGGGAAACTTGAACTCGAATTTTAGTTCCAAACTCGAGTTCAAACTTAAAAGAACATGAACTCGAATAAAATTATAACTTGAGTTACCTTTATTTGAGTTTTTCACTCAAAAAAATGCCCCACCGAACAGGCCTTAATTATCGAATGAGCAATATAGTAAATGAATTTTGACTTTTTAATTAATGACTTTCTATAAATAAATTTAACGTGGACAAAAGAAATGAACTCATCATATCACATCATTCAAAAAAAATTGAAGTAAATTAGTATAGGAAAGAGTAGATGGATATATAATTTAATAAAAAAAAGAAAAAAAAAAAAAGAAGAGTAGATGGATATATTTCATAATAGGGTGATATGGCGCCTCATTTATCCAGTCAAAAATAGTATAAAATCTAGATCATTATAAATTTCTATTATTTTATAATATTTAAAAATTTTGTTAAATTTCAACTGATCGTATAAAATTTTGCCATGTAATTATCTCATATCCTTCGGAGAAGAAAAAAGGGACTTTGAGAAAACGAGATTATCTCGTAATCCTTTAAGTAGGAGAGTAGGACCCACAATCAATGGGCTTCCAAACGACAAGCCGACAAAGGTGGGACCAGACATCACAGGGCTCGACGTTGGAGTTAGGACCCGTGTGGGTCCCACTTGACAATCGAGGGAACCTGTGACTCTGGGAGTTAGGGGACCAGAACATCGGAATTAATGTGTAGACAGCAAAACAGACGATCCGCGATTATTAAAAATAAATGAAAATAACAAATGATTATTCGTTTAGGCGAGATTTGAGGTCCGGAATTTGGACGGCTCTTTCAGGTCCGTCAAGCCTGATGGCTCTCCCGTGGCTCGCCACGTAATCTCACCCTTTTCGAAATCGACGGCGTACGGCTCTGTCCGGCGCTAGGGAGACAGCCCACCGTTGCTTTGCTCGTGCATACGTGGGGACACGTTATTGGATTTCATATCCTATGCTCAATATTATTACTATTGTTCCACCTGCACCCACTGGTTTCTTGCCACGTGTCTGACGATTTTTCTAATCTTCTTTTTCGTTGATAATTATGTTGTCTGGTGATCGAGACAATGCGTCCAAGAGGTGTTGGTTGAGGACGTAAATTCCACATTTACTACATGCTAACTCATTTAGAACTTGTCCTCTTTGATATGGACGATTTGATATTCACTTTTGTGAGTTGTTTTAAATTTTAGCCCACCATCGATAAATTATGTCGAGTATTTTATGGTCAGCTGGGTATGTTAATAATTCAGGTATTAATGAAGAAAGGGGTCCTATTTTACACGATTTATATATTCATGTTTCAACTAAGCCCCCAGCAAATATTTTTGTATATTCCAAAGATATTTTCTAAATACTCATGAAAATCAATGATGGAAAAGAATTTTGAAATCAAAGGGTGGAAAATTAATTGATGATACTGACATATGAAGAATATATTTGTTACACGTTTTAGACTCGAATTGATGATAATAATAATAATAATAAATATTATAGAAAAGCATTCTCACCTCTAGCATTTAAATCACTATGGTCCTCACTCCTTACAAAGACAAAAAGAACTATCAAGTATCAAATATCTACCGTATAATTCCAAAGGAGTTTTAACATGTTCAGTACAAACGTGCGAGGTAACTAAAGGCAAAAACTACTGAGACAAAAGTAAAAACAAGTTCTAGAAGTTAAGGTGGGGAACATTTTTCGGGAACAGTCGTGACGGCCACGTTGAAAGTAGAACAAATTGGCGACTTGAAAAACTTGTTAATTTTTGTCTTGTTGAAATCATAATTGGGTCCACCATTCCCTGTTTTCCACTTTTTTTTTTTTTTTTTTTTTTTTTTTTTGCCCTTTTTCTCTCTAGATCCACTATTTGTCTCTGATAGCAACGAAACCATAGATGCACCATTAAAGAAGGGAAAACGAATGAATAAAATAAAGCAAATCAAAGGCTAAAATTAGATATGGTTTTATGATTCGATGGATTTGTGGACACACCCAAAAGCCCAAACTTACTCTTTTAACATAAAAAATAATTTAAAAAAGAAAAAAAAAAAAGGTGGGGGAAAAGGAGAGGGGAGAGAGAATTGGATTTGGGCGAGTCTTAGATTTGTCCATGGTTTTACATCTTATGATTATTAGCAAAAAATAATAATAATAATAATAATAAGATCACATGCGGAGCAGCAAAAATGGCTATCTGTCTATCATAAAATTGCTGAATGTAACATATCTTTCCCAAACTTAAATAATCAGGGAAACTGGTCTTCTTAACTTATTGCTCTCAGAAAGTGAAAAAAAAAAAAAAAAAAAAAAAAAAAAAAAAAAAAAAAAAACAAAATTCATGCCGATGATATGGAACTTGGAGCATCACCCGCTTGTTCTAAACGTCGGTTGTGAGTTGTGACCACTGATCTGTATTGGAGAAAACAAATACTAGTATACTTACGAGTGCATTGCTTCATTTCTTTTCTGGATTTTCTGATTCTCGGGGCTTGCTGCAGTCTGTACATGCCGTGCAAGCTTGAGGGGGCGGAGGGAAATAGTCAGAGACACTGATCCGGAAAGTTTGGTGCTTCTCATCATTCCCAGGAACATGCAGGAGAGCATCCATGATTATGATGTCCCAGTCACGAGGCCGCAAAAATGAAAACCAGGTGTCCTCTGCGAAATTGATAACAAAAAAAGTTACGAATGCAGAAAAGTGCGCTTTGCGTACTTCAAATATAGCATCAAGTATCAACACAGAAGAAGTTCTTATAGCTTTTTTTAACTTTTTGTTTCTAAATTCTGAAACAGAACTTGGTCGTGCCAAACAAGGAATTTATGAAAAGTCTTTTAACACTAGAAAGGAGAATAATTACAAACCAACACGGGCGCCTAATGATTTGATGGTTTTGGCTTTGGAATCACGGCTTTGTTCATTTCACCGATTCAAGTTTTCAGTTTTAAGTTTCTACAGTAAAAAACTCTCCAAAAATGTCACATCTAACTTTTTCTACTACAGTAAAAAACTTTCAAAAAATGTCACATCTCAGCTCGAATTGAAAACTCGAATCCGTGAAATGAGAGGCCGTAATCTATAGAGAAAGAGCATGAACAGAGATTGGAAATGCACGGAGAAAATTTTATGTTGGTTTATCACTCGGTTCATTTGCTACATTGAATATCTGTCATTTGAGTGTGTGTGGCACATGCATCTATCGGTCTCAGTTGTTCGAGATCATGATATTACTAAAATGTCAGTACCTCCATTACGAACGGCCTTCAACTGCAAGACACCAGTGCCTTGTGGTCCCGAGACGGGAAATGTGCAAGACACAGATTGCCTCTTGTGAGCTACTGCAAGTGATGCATTGTACCATGGACCCTTCACAATAGGCTCTCCTAAAGCATCCTTAATTTGCTGATTGTTACCGATTTTCTCCAAGGCCTTCCTAAAAATTTCATAAGGAAAAGAAAGCCATTAGACTCAATCATGCATAGTAAAAATCAATGTACTCAAAGTTCACATTCCATTTAACATTAATTATCATGAAACGTCATGCTAATTAAGAGTATTTCTCCAGAAGATGGAACTAAGAGATTATATTATAAATAACATACGAAGTAAAACTGCCTCTATTTCCTGGCAACTTTACCAATATCGGGAAAAATACAAGTTTTTTAGAAACTGATCCAGAAAGCAGTAACAATTCACCCCACATTGTAATCATATCCACAGGTGGAAGCGTGAGAAAACCTCCGGACATATGTCAAAAAAAAAAAAAAAATCCTTTCCCAGTGGCATCCATGATACAACTCCGCCATTATATTACTACCTAAACTACCATCTTGACAGGTTCCTCTGGTGATAGGATATCAGCTGAATTCTCCGAGTGTTCTCCTTTCTGTTGTTTGTACAAATAAACAACAGTCCGCCATGATGAGTTTCAAATCCGGTAATAACACTTTCAACATGCTTTATAATGTGGAGTCAGGGCTTAGGCTACGTTTGGAAAGAGGGAAAGAAAATAAAAAGGAGAAAAATGTATTTAACCTGCGTGAGGAAAATGGAGAGAAAAGGGCTTCCCCCACACCCTTAATCTTTCCGTATTGGAAGTGACTAAAACTGAAATTCTTCAAATGAAGTAAAACCCATCATCCAATTTATTTACGCCTCTTTTCTCTCCAACCAAACAATCATAAGCAACAAAATCCTTCCACTAATCCCCTAAACCCCTCCCTCCTTCCACTTTTCCCACCTACCAAACAAACTCTTAGTTCATGTCAGCCTCCTAAGAATAAGTATTACAATATATTCTTTCTAAAAGTGAATAAATTCATGCATACCAATACTAGCCATCCGCAATATGAATTACAATGGCAAACCAATCTACCTAAGGAACATTATTCAAGTTCTCCTTTCTATTAAATAATATGACAAAAAAAGGGAAAAAAAAAAAAAGAAAATTATAATACTGTGAGATTGTACCTGCTACAGCTATGATAAAGAGCAAGATCATCAAGAGCACTCAAGGCAACGCCACCGGTGACAGTAATCAAGATGAAAGACACTGCTTTACGACCAAATGATTTGTCTATCTCTTCATCCACGGGATTTTTTGAACTGCAACAACCAATTTCATAATAAAAAAAATTTCGACTTATTTCGGTAAACCAGATTCACAGAACGCAAAATAATCTACAAATGATTAATGAGTGTATGAAAAAAAAAAAAAAATTAAAATTAAAATTAAAATTAAAATTAAAAAAAAAGGCTGGGTTTGTGGAAGAATGAAGAAGTATTAAGTACCTGGAAAGTTTTGATTTGGGGGAATTTTTGAAGAAGGAAATGAACCTTCTTCCCAGCATATCTATTGTTTGTTGCGCTGTGTATTTCGCGCTTCCACTATATTCGTATCGTATTATTAGTTTTGTGTGAGATCTTTCTCATGCTTTGCCTTGGTGCCCTAGATGATCTGTCGCGCCGTTACAAAGAGCTTGGAGATGGTAATCTGACATGAAACGACTTGTCGTTTATGACATAAACTGCCTTTTTCTTTACAAACAATCGCAAACGAGAATTCGAACGTTTCACAAAAAAGAACGGTGGGAAGCTAAAAGTTAAAACCAATATCGTTTATTTCGGGGATAAAATCGTTTTGGTTTTCTGTTTTGTCTTCATATCTTATATTTTTAATAATATTAAAAACGGTATCTTTACATTTTAAGAAATAATTTTTTATTACCTTAAAATGTAATAAATTAATTTTTAAGATATGAAATGTCTATTATACCCTTCTCATTTATTAACAATAAAACTGCTAATTTTTTTTTAAAAAAATCTAAAAATACTTTAAAACATTTAACAATTAAACAATCAAAATAAATTAAAATGTTTTCGGCTATGAAATGTCTATTATACCCTTCTCATTTATTAACAATAAAACTACTAATTTTTTTTTTTAAAAAAATCTAAAAATACTTTAAAACATTTAACAGTTAAACAATCAAAATAAATTAAAATGTTTTCAGAAAATAATTTTCAGTTATTAATTCTAAGAGTGTTAAAAAAATTTTCTTTAGCAGTGTAAATACCGTTTAATATTATTAAAAATACAAGGTATTAACAAAATGTTTGGATATTACCGTAACAAAATAATTTTATGCCTTCATTTTGTTCGTGGATGCAGATGCACAAGATTAACCCGTGTATGTCTATGTAGTAAAACAATTTGCGAATTTCTTAATGTGGAACGACATGTCATTTCAAATCCTTGAAAAACGACATGAACTATAGATCATCAAACTTCATGTCGTTTTTTTGGTCAACGACAGAGAATTTTATTAACAAAGCATGTGTCATTTTTATTGATCTAAAGACGGGATCTGATTGAGAAAAGAGTACGTTTATCGACAAAACTGAAAACATGAATCACGTGTCGTTTACGGACTTAAAACGACAAGAAAATTAGACGACAAAGAAAATATCTACAAGGAAAGGAGGTCACGTGGTTTCTTGAAATTTATGGCTATGCCAAAAGGGACATGTACTTGATTCTGAAATGACAATATAACGCATAAACGACAACATGCTTTTTCTAATGACAAACGGAATGCCGCATAAACGACAACAGCTTATGTGGTCCTTCCAAAATGATCATTGACCAATCCAAGAATAAGCAGTAATGAGGGTGCGTATTTGAGAACTTTCACACACCCGTAGTCACACGTTTTTCCGAAAGATTGAATTCAACAAGATCATTTTCTATATAAAAATAAAAATAAATAAATAAATAAATAAATAAAACACACACACACACACACAACGTGGGAAAGAAAGAAAAAAGTTAATAGGAAAACTAACACCCGTTGGACGTGAAAATTTCCATCTTCTTGGGTGTTAGTCGTGAAAATTTCCATCTTCTTTTCCTTGCCATATGACCATATGACTTACTCGAGCTATAATATACAATCAATCTTCATACTCTATTTCATTGTCCTCGTACTTGGACAACAATCCACTACAACTGTCTTCAGCTCGGTACACGAATATATATATATATATATATATATATATATATAAAGATATAAGAATACACAATGCGAATTCCATGTTTTCCTAACCGTGTAACTGAATAAAACAGTTGATGAATCAAAGAATGATAATCTACCAAGGTTTGGTACCTTTTACTCAAGCTAACCTCTTTCGTCGCCCAGCCAGTAGTCCTTCTCTTTTGGCCCAGTTGGACCTTCTTGCCTAGAAAGCTCAACTGGAACTTTAGCAAACCAGTTCACTACTGAATATTTAACCATCATAGGCAACCTATTGATCATCTTATCCAGCTCTGTTCTTGAATCATAAACAATGGTTGGACCCCACAATCTCATATACTGCAACCAACACGGCTCAGTCACAACCCCATCTCCCAGATACTCTGCCGCAACAAGTTCGTATTGTTTGCTTGAATCCACAAGCAAATTGCTACGGGCTGCATCGTTCCTTATACCGACCCCAAGAGTTGAGGAGCCTTGGATGTAAGTTCCAGGATGAGGGAAGCTCGCGTGTCCGCTTTTTGACGAGTAAACAATGGCTTTATTTCCTTCTATGAACTCCAAATTATAGGCATCCACCCATTCCCCACCACTGTGCTGTGAGAAGTACATGCTCCACAGCTCTCCTGTGAAGTTGCATATCCGAAGAGTGAAATGCTCCCAATCGCCGATGTGTTCCCCGATTTTGCTAAGAGCTATATTCATAAGTCCAACTTTGAGAGTGGCTGGTCCATTGAAGGGGCAAAACACCCACATTGCAATGTCAGTAAAAGTCCCTCCAAGAGCTGGTTTGGCATGAGCATAAAGCTTTGCACTTTCCAAGTTTCCGCGTTTCACGCTTTCTCTTCGTTTATCACGTGGCAAGTCGATCCAAAACTCCCCATCGTTTGTTCCCCCGCCAGGCAGATTTGAGCCACAAGCATCAATGGGTTCACCAACCGTGATGCCTGCTCTGTACAGGAGAGCTCCATTTTCAAAAAACCATGAAACAGAAGATGGCAAGTAGACCTCTTCAGGATGAAAGAAAACAGTGGGGCCATAGTGGTTAATAAGAGCATGGATTTGATCAAGGTTCGGCATTGCAGGCAGTGTTGGATCCAGATTCTTCAAGCATCCAATACACAAGTCCTCTCCAGCACTCCAGCTGCTGCTGCAGAAAAATGTCCCTACAGGTACCCCTTTTCCCGTCACCCCCCTGTGACGTGGTCTAGTACTCCAAACTCGAAAAGAGAAATTCATATATCTAGAGTTGCAAGTAAGTAATAGCCGATAAGCATCACATTCATCCATTAAATCAGACCGAACACACCTCACTTCATCCAACCTCGGCTTCACTGGCTTGTTCGTAACCAAAAAACCAACTGGCTTATAACCTTCGGGTGCCTGAGGCAGCCAAAAGTAGCCACATCCACCACACTTTTCCTCACTCCAGTCATCAGGGCTCCAAACCAAGACATAATCAAGCGGTTCACAAAGCACCGGTAGCTTAGCAGTATTGGAAGCATGACAACTTTCTGGCATGTGTGAAGCCACTTCCCTCGCCACAAGGAGAAAGCCTCGTAGCGGCTGGTTATTAGGTTGGCAAAAATGACCAAGGCTATGGAATCCATCGGGTATTTCCGCGGGTTTGTAAAATGAAAAACCTTTGTTCTTGTCCTGTGAGAGATTGTAGCACCAAATAAATTCAAATCTAGTGACCTTGAAAACCTCTAGTTCTCCAATACTTATTCTTCCAGAAGCGAAACCTTTACCTGAAAAGGGGACCAAGAATTGAATTCTCCAGTATAGATTCCAAAGTTAACACAAGGAATAGGCTAGACTCTAAATTTTATCTCCAAAATGGCACGGTTCTAACTCGAAAAGAATCCAAACCAACCATTAAGAAAGAAAGAAAAGTACTGATATACCAAAAGCAACTATGACGAGACAGAACAGTATTCGTAAATACGCGAATAAGGAATAATATCAAAATGTGAATTTCTAAGAAGTAACTAGACCAAAAGATCCACAATTATATAGACAAAAAGTCAAGAAAGTGCATGGGAAGAGGAAACAAAAGAAAAAAATAAATAAATAAAACAAATATTCTTAAAGAAAAAATAACCAATCTTCCAATAATCTTCCAATATTTAGTTCAAACTTCAATTCTTTTCTCAATTTAGAGTGAATTTATGTGAGAAAAAACACCGCTCGAAAGACTTTTACCCCCCGATATTACATTGAGTTATCTTATTATTGGAATAAAATCCGTAACACGGTAGGAATAGTATGATTATAACTTCAAATACCCTTAGCACCATTCATAGTGCAATAAGTAAACTTTCCTGAAAACCTCCTGGACGTTAGTTAATTCATACCGATTAGCTTGTATAATGTGACCAATAAGGTCCTTATCAAGATTTTATGATCACAATAAGTTAAATTTAAATTTTTATGAGAAAAAATATTATATTAAAAAGTTTGAGTTGTGATTGAGTTGTAAAAAGAACGGAGAAAATTACTCATTTCTGATTAGTCCAAGATTTTCATGCGCAGAAAAACAACTAGAAGACAACAAAGTGTCAAATTATCATGGAAAAAACCCGAATAATATGAGAAAAAGAAAATTAAACAAAAAAAAAATTAACATACAAACCGATTATCATCCACGAAACGCCAAGAGAAACATGAATGAAACGGATCATACACGAAAACCACGTCAAAAATCTCTCAAAAAAAGCTAAAATATCGGAGCCGAATTCTCATTACCTTGAGGCCATTTGGGCAATGGCGCAGGGAGAGAGAAGGTCTCGGGCTCAGACAGAGAGAAGTCGGTGTGTTTATTCCAACACAAGCAGTTGCAGGAGGAGCCAAACATCGTGACCCCAAAATTCTTCTCTCTCTCTCTCTCTCTTCTGTTTCTCTCTCTAGAAGATACGGACACAAACAAAAATGAAAGCCCCTGATCCGAACTTCTGGAGTTGGCCTGAAACTGAAAGTGATATCGGAAAGCTTTCAAGGATATTCATATTTTGAAAGCTTTTATGTCAGAGTGAAGGGTAAAGCGTCATCTCATCAGCACTTGTAATGATCGTGTGGCTCCTCTTCCATAATGCAGAATGTTAACAGTTTTGATTGATGGGTCCTATCCGTGATCTAGCTTTTCTTCTCTCTTGCCACTTTTTCGAGAAGAATCGCGCAAAAGTTAATAAAATAAGATTTTACATGTGTTATTCTGCTGTGTGTTTAAAAGATGTTATAATTGGCGTCGTATTTCTCTAATAAAATACTGAATGTTATTTTAATTCACTCATTTAAATTTTTAATTTATATTGAGATATAATTTTGTGTTAAAATTTTTTATTATAATAAAAAAATTAGATATAATTATTTTTAAAAAAATTTTATTATAATAAAATTTAAATTTTAAATTCAAATCGATAAAATAAATAAAACTTAAAATTTAAGAATAATACATTCATTTGGTACACCATATTGGGATAGGTGAGTTTTTATTTATTTATTTATTTCTTTTCCTTGTGATAAATTTCTTATTATGTTTAATAGGTTGCTTTAGATGAGGTGACTGTGACTTTCCAACCTATCCTGACAGTGCTTATTTATTTATCTATATATTTTGCTAAAATGTCAAATTAGTTGTGAATATTAATAAACTCTCATTTATTTTGTAGATTTAAATTTTTAATTTAAATTAAGATATAATATTTTTTAAAAATTTTTAACTATAATAAACAAAATTAAATGTGATATTTTTTAAAAAATTTTAATTATAAAAATTTAAAACTAAAATTTTAAATTGATAAAATGAACGAGATCGTGAACGGATTGGCGGAAAAAAAACCGACCAACAGTGGAATACTCAATGACAACAAAATACAGACTGTAAACCATTTGAGAAACAGGAGGTGCATGAATGGAATCAAAATCCAAAACTAAAACACCTTCGCTTTACCTTATTGTTAATAGTAGAGTTAAGAAATGTTATAATATCTAATTTTTCGTCACTCTCTTTATTATTTATTATTTATTATTTATTATTTAATGCGTAAATTTTATTATTTTATTTTTTAAAATAATAATATAATATATTAATAGAGTTAACACGTTAAATAATAAATATATAAAGTGATAAAAAATTGACAAAACATATATAAGACGTTTGGTTCATGAATTTAAAATTATAATTCAGAATTATTTTAAATTTACGTGTATTTTTTATGAGAGAAAATACTATAACAAATTACGAATCACGATTCAAATCAAAATACGAATCTCCCAACTAAACAACTCAGTAATGTTAATATTTTTGTTGGACGTTTTGCTTCTTTTTTATTTTTTTCATTTCATCTTATTTTTGGCTCTGGTAAAACAATTTCATTGCGGAACTCAAAAGTGGCTTGTACTTGAAAGCTGGGTGTGACGCAACAAATTAATTACAACGATTGAACAATGTTGGAGGATTAGGAAAAAAAAAAAAAGGTTTTTTGGGGGTACGAAAGGTGACACCTGTCCAATAATGATCGTATGTTATGAGCAGTCCAACAAACAGAATCTCGACCAAGTGTACGGCTCCCAACCCACAAGAAAAACCTGGCAAAATAACATATACAAACGCGTTGCAATGGAAATATTGGTAAATTTTAAAACGTGGGTTATTTTTCTTTTGCAAATTGCTCTTCACCAATTCCATGGAATCGAATTTTGGAATATTGTAAGCAGAAAAGGAACAAGTCATTGCTATTGTTTCCTTTTGGGGTCAAAAACGCATGGGTTTTGTCAAAAGCTTCTAGTATTAGCATCAAATAGAGCATATGTGTGTGTGTGTGTGTGTGTGTGTATATATATATATATATATATATATATTACTACCAATGTCTTGTTTAGCGGTAATGATGTTTTTTTTTTAATTTTTTTTTAGAATGCGTTTAAAATTTGATATTTTACAATCTCATTTTAAAATATTTTTACTTGATTAATGTGTTGTGTGAGGTTAAAAGTGTAGTGGTATGAAAAAAAATTAAATTAATCTTTCAAATCAAATTGAGTCAATCCTTTTCATTCTGTTAATGAGCCTAGATTTCTAAAATAATGAGGAAAAAGAAGGGCACAATGACGTGAAAAATCCTTTTTTTTTTCCCAGCAACTAAAAAAAAAAAAATGGAGCATACGTTTTCATGCAAAAACGTGTTGTCCCCACTCTTTTGGCATTTGGTACAAGTGAGGTTTCCCATTAATTCCCAACACCAGAAGGAAAGAACAAGTTGATATTTTGCTTCCCAACTGTACCAAAAGATATTCACTTCCAAAGCTCTAAAGACCATACAAATAATATCACGTAATTTTTACTTTAAAACTTAAAAACAACAAAAGAAAAGAAAAATGTCACTCAGTCAATAATGATGCATTTGTCTTCCTTTCTTCTATGTATTTAAAGGGGCTTCTGTAGATGACTCCACAACGACGTTTCGTTGTGTCTCTTTTATTGGAGGGAGAAAAAGGTTCATCCTTCTGATTATCAAATTTGAGGGTCGACTTGGAAGAAGTTTAGGCATCTCAAAAGAGGCAAGTGTTTTTTTTTTTTTTTTTTTTTTTTTTTTTTCAACACTTTTCTTCATTTCCACAATATTTAATGGACATAAATGAGAAGAATATCAAAATAATATTACCTAAAAAAATAATATTAGCAGAAACTGTTGTTTACTATTTTCTTACATCTAGAATTTTTCTGCTGAAAGTTTTTTTAGAAACAAATGTCTCCTAGAAATTGCTTCTTTTGATTAAGCTGACCTTTTTTTGTGACGGTTTCCTGCAACCAGAAAATTAGGCCAACAGACCAGCTATGTTGATTTGAGAATTAATGTAGAGATTAAACTCTTTTTTTTTTTTTTTTTTGGTGATTGCCCTTCAAAAGGGTCGGTGGTAATTGATGCAATTTGACTTCTTATGGAGTAAAACACAAACTTAAAACCTTATTGTTAATTAATGCAAAATTACCTCATAACAGAACTCCTTATCACATCATATGTTTTCATTCTTCCAATAAGAGATAATAACATGGTTTATATGTCATCCACAGGCTGTTTTAAAAATTCAATCTCAAAACAGAATTAAACAGCCATAGAATCAAAACTATGATGCTAAGAAGCTCTTCAACACCAGTTATTGGATCACTTCTACCATCATTTTCATCAGAAAGCCCAAATCACTATGAAACAAAGCCAGCCACCATTCACCATAGCCACAGCAAACTCCACAAAACCGGGTCTCTCAACCTCACTACAGTCCCTTGCAATTCCTCCCCTATCTCGCCCTCCATTGATTGCGACCGGTTTTTGCACAAAGGCTTTAGAAGAGCTCAATCTGAAGGAAACTTGGAAGGACTAGCTTATGATTCTTGCACCAACAATGAAGATCAATTCTGTGACTCAAACCAACCAAAAATGTTTACAAGGAAGCCCAAGTGCATGATGTTGCAAACTATACCGTCTTTTTCGTTCCACAACTCTAGAGGTGTCAGTGAAGGTGAAGAAGAGGATGGAAGTTATTCAGAAGATGATGAAGAAAGAGAAGAATATGATGAAAATGAGGAGCTCTTGGAAGAGAGAGAAGTGAGAGTAGGAGACGATGTAATGGCTATGGAAAGTGATCATCTTGGCTTGGAGGGTATGATGAAGAACATGAATTTTATTGAGGAGGTGAGAGTTAAGAAAGAGATTTGTAATGTGGGTCTTGAACAGGAAAATGGGCTGCTAACTCAAAAGATGTACCTTGCAAAAGGGCTCGGGATCGGTGGCAATAGTGGCTGCAGTGGTGATGGGGGCAGCGGCGGCGGAGATTATAACTCATTTGGCTCTGGTGGGGATGAAGGTGACAAACAAGGAGTTGAGGAGTATTACAAGAGGATGGTGGAGGAAAATCCCGGCAATCCTTTGTTCCTTAGGAATTATGCTGAATTCTTATATCAGGCAAGTCCTGTGGATATCATGCAACATTGGCATTCCTTTTTTCCCTTTTTAAACAATTTGCTTAGTAATAATAATCATTAATGTCTAACTAGAAATGATTTGTTTCTGAACAGACCAAGGGAGACCTCAATGGAGCAGAAGAATATTACTCTAGAGCCATCCTAGCAGATCCAAAAGACGGTGATGTTTTGTCACAATATGCTAAGTTAGTATGGGAACTGCACCATGACCAAGACAGAGCTGCAAGCTACTTTGAACGAGCAGTCCAAGCTTCTCCTCAAGATAGGTATGTGATTTTTTACTATTATTATTATAATGCTAATGATAATTATTATTATTATTATTATTATTATTACTTTGAGAAAAAATTGTACAAAATATATTATTATCGTACAAGTATATGCCATAGATTGACATGACTTCCTACGTTTTGAATTTCAGCCATGTTCATGCGGCATATGCTAGTTTCCTATGGGAAACAGAGGATGATGGGGAAGAGACTGATATAGTAGATCTTTGTGTCATTCCAGAGAATGTTCTTGAAGTAACCATAGCTTCTGCAACTGCTTAGAAATAGTGTTATATGGTCTTGGGTGATTTGATTCTGTAAAGCTTTCCAGGTCCACTTGACTGATTATATACCCAAAAGAAGAAGAAAAGCAGGGTAAGGTTCGGGAAGAAAACCGCACAAATGAATAAAAGAAATTGTGTACCACAAAATTCAACACCTAAAAGAGTTTTTTGTTTTCCTTTTTTTTTTACACATCACTAATCCTTGTGAAGTTCTGTAAAAGTCAAAATTTAAATAGCTAAACAAAGCTCACCTCCAACTTTTCTCAACTCACAAGATGCTTGGGATTCTTGTTGTGTGAACCCCTTAACAGAAGTCCATTTTTTTTTTTTTTTAAATAATGCAGTAACAGAGATACATTAAACCACTGATAACTGGAGAAATGAAAATTAAACTCCCAAGTGACAAACCATAATGAAGAACAAAATCACTAACCTTCAATATATTAAACCACGAAACAACCCACCCCACGTTCCCTCACAACATGGGGCTTCATCAACAGGCCCGGAACTTTCCCCCTTGAATTGCATGATAAAAACCATTCAAGGGGAAAATAAACAGATACTCGCTAAAGAGACAAATAAAAACATTCCAATTCATGTGATATGGGCACTCAACAAGTATAATGAAAACTTTCCTAAAAAACCAAAGGGAAGAAAATATTCCATCTGGAATCTGAACCCTAGAAATCTTCAATCAGCCTCGTAAAAGATTTGCTTCTCACTAACTTTAGCCCACCGTCTTTAGAGGCAAACCTTCTATTCTATCGTGAACCACGCTGGTGGAAACCATTGCCTCTCAACCTGTTGTAATCGCTTTCCTGGTTACTGCCCCTGCCCAAACTTCGACCGCCAAATCGCCCCCTTGTGGACTCTGTTTGGTAACCACCTCGGCCTCTTCCCCTTCCTGGTCAAGAAAACAGAAAAAATTGATTACCGTCATGAAAATAGACGCCCACATGTTGAATATTGGACGCCAAACAATATAGTAGTTTGGTTTTAAGGAATGCTAACACGTTATATAGTTTTGATGAAATCCATTAGCTTGTATAAATACAGTTCAAAGAGTAGATTTAAGGTGGTAGAATCCAAGGCTGGCTTAACGAATGTCTTTTATGATATTCAAATAGAGGACACGTTATGCAGTTTTGATGAAACTAGTCAACTTGCATAAAAAGTCAGGCAGAGACTAAATTAGTAATGCGGTAGAATCTTAGTTGGGATTCCTATATGAAATTCGAATGGAAGTGATTAACCAATAAGAAATATTAAATAAGAAGAAAACAATATGCCCATACTTCCACCTCGAGCAACAACACCACTGCTGTTTTGTCTACGCTCCTCAATGTAAACTTGCCTTCCAGCCAACTGAATGGGAGACGCCTGCAGAGAACATAGATTTTGGTTGTTGCAGATATTGTATAAACATAAGTTGCATGGCAATAAGAAAATTTAAAACGAGTTCATCTAAAGAATAGTACAATTGCAACATCTAAAGAGAAAGGAAGGATGAACTGATAAGATCTCAGAATGATGAAGACAAAAAACCTTGAGTGCATTATGAACACCAATGAGGTCTTCGTACTCAACAAAAGCATAGCAAACTCCAATATCCTGTACAAATCAAATTCCATTTTAGTTTCTTCGAAGATGATGGATAAAGTCAAATATTACAGAGCATAGAATGAACTTAACCTTGCGGCTCCTAATAAACACCCCATCAGGTCTAATTCGGCCGAAATTCTTAAATTCCTGTTCGATTTCATCTTCTGTAACATCAGGAGGCAAATTTCGGACATAGACAGATTTTGGTTCACCTGAAAGAATGGTTTGAACAAAATCACTAAGAGGTTCAAAATATGAAGCTTAAAAAACCAATCTAATTCTAACCCTACCCAACCCCAAAAAAAGAAAAGAAAGAAACACAAACTAGGTCAGCCCCACAGAATTGAATTTTCCAAGGCCTTGAAACACGTCCAACAGGTAAATTTATTCCTGGATTCTCGATGTATGCCAGGTCATATGTCGACTCTAATGATCTTAAAAAAACATATACATGAGAATTTCTTGCAGAAAAAGCATACATCAAATAAATTTAATACGGAACATTTAGGGTCGCAAGATCAAGTCAGTGAAGTCCTTTCTCATATACTAAAAACACATCTTTACCATTTCCCTATAATACACAACATATATGCAGAGGACAGAGCCAACCGCACAATTCGTTGCAAAGTGAGAACAACAAAATTGTGGCTTTCATGTTTCATGAAGTACAATAAGAGCAGAACCTAACCTTCTTCTTCGAGTACAAAACTTTCCTCTGCTGCCTCTGTTACAGAATCAGGCACACTGGTATATGTAGAGATTGGCTGTTGCTCAGTATACTGTGGTGTGTAATTCCAATCTGACGAAGTTTGCGTACCCACAAAAGAAGGTTGAGGTGCAGCCAATGATGCAGGCTGTCCTTTACGCAACTAGCATTTTCAAACCATTAAATACAATAATAATGGTTAAGGAACCAACAAATGAAGAATGGAATATACAAAAGTGAATAGAAGCACAAACGTTGAACACAAGCAAGCATTAAAGGAGTTTGGACATTGAGCTTTAGGTGCATACAATAGAAGCCCATGTTTTCTTTACAGGCTCTTCCACAGGTTCCTCTACGGTCACGGAGGGGTTTTCTTGTACAGCAGTCACCACATTTTGAACTGAAGCAGATGTCTCTTCTACTGGACTTTCCTCCACCACAACTTCTGTCTCCACATCCTGATGCTGCTGCTGCTGTGGTTCCGGGATACTGTATTTATCAACTGGATCATCTTCTATATGAACATTACTCACATACTCACTGGCATCTTCCTCCAAAACATAGTCGGAAACTGCAAAAAAAACACCAACTTAGACATAAACAAAATGGAACAGATAATAACTATCCATCAACCACATATGGAGAAATCGATTGGCAGATGTTTATATACAGTTTAAAGCTTTTCAGTTCCAAAGTAATAACTAAACAATGGAGAAAGTAGGTCACATTCACAAGTTGATATTGCCAGCGGTAAATGCTTAATCTCGAAACAGCCTATTATTAGGCAAATTACCTAGCTGTTCTTGACGAGGGCTAGAAGCATTCAATTGAGAATCAAAATTGTTTTCAGATAAAATGGGCGCCTGATGTTGGTAAATTGGTTCGTCATCAATGTACTGGAAGATATCGTTGAGAACAAAGAAACCCTTCTCCTGAGGAGCCAGGAGAAAAGTCTGAACAAAATTCCTCCTTGCAATAAAGTCCTTAGCCTTAACAGACCCAGTCACCACAACCAGAACACATCCATTCCAAGAATCAAGAGAGTTGAGTGTCTTGATTTCTATTGCAGTAAAATTCATTGACATGATAAGCGTATGAATTTCCTGCAAACGACAAAATAAACCCAAAAACAAAATACTCCAATAAGCAGACTATTAAATCACAAAGAATCAAAAGTTCACTATATAAAAAAAAAATGAACGAGAGTCACATGGGCATTCATAATATACCATAGAATATCTGTTTTAAATAATTTTAACTCTCCTTCCACAACAATCAATTCAAGAAGATAAAAATCCCGGAAACACAATTACATAACAGAAAAGATCTATTCTTGAAACCTCTTGAATCACCATATTCAACTTTTCAATACAATCAAAAGATTATATATTAAAAAAAAGGAAATTCAATCACAAAAACGTTCACAAATATAAATAAACAACAATAATCCGACCAGCATTGCTGAAGCGGAATCGGAATTCTCTCCATCGACGCGAATCATCGAGCTCGTTTCAGAGTAAAACTGATGAACTAGATCGGGTTGCTGCTGAAGAACCTGATAGTACTGTCCCACAAAGTAGGAGCCAACCTGCAAAAGAAAAAAAAAAAAAAAAAAAAAAAAAAAAAAAAAAAAAAAAAAAAAAAAAAACAAGAACAAAAACCAGAAACACAAATCCATTAAAATCCAAATGAATACGAAAAACCATGGAAGTTCATGATCAAATCCAAAACCTGAACAGCGCTAGGATAAGAAGAAGCCATCGCCGCCTTTTACTGTAATCTATCGTTCACTCAGTAGAAAGGCATGCAGTGATAGGACAGAATCCTCCAAAACCCTAGCAACCAGAACCAGATCCAAACAAACACGACCCAAAGTATCCGACTCCTAAACCCTTGGGTTTAGGATAGGAATGGATATCTCTCTTGACTTTTTTGTTCCTTATCCCTTTTCAAACGACTCGAACAAAAAACACACAAAAAAACAAAAAATCTGCTCCAAGAAAACTTCTCAAAAGCTATGGATTTGGAACCAGAAAAATCTCAAAAACGGAAATGGAATATAGATCTACGAAGAGAGAGAGGAGAGAGAGACTGCGTGCGCTTTGCCTTTTGTCTACTCCCCAGGGTTCTTTATAAGCGACGCTTCTGATTCGCGGATTTTATATATGGCTTCTGCTGGGGATTGCCACGCGAAACAACAATCGTCTGATTAAGTAGGGACTGGTCTAGAGAATTCCTTGATCCCAGCCGTTGATAGGGATTACGACGGGAAGTTCTGAGTCAACGGCACCCCATAGATCTTGGCTAGTTGGCTTTTTGGAAACGATCCCATCGAAAACAACGAAAAGAGAATCACTGCGTAATAATCACGATGGTACGACGTGGACGGTCGAGATTAAAGATTTGATCAGTGGCTTATGACGTCCAATTTTGGTTAAAGTGAGCGCGCATACAGGGTAGTATGACGTGCCGATCAGTCTCTTCCACTTAAGCTTGGAACCGATTCTAGGCCTTCCCAAAGGTGGGAATAAACACATAACTGAGACTGATTTTGTACCACAAATGGCAACTAGATTTTAACTCTTACACACTTGTTTGTCTTTTTTATTGATAAGAGAAAATAAGGTTATTTTCGTTTTCCCCCTTCTATGAAAATCATGTCGTTTTTTTTTTCCCTGTTAGAAAACGAAGCTTCACGACTTTGGTTTAACTGTAATGCCATATTAAATTAACTATGCCCGGACATCTAAAGTCAGAGTTAGGAAGGGCTGATGATATCCACGTTTTCATTAAAAAAAAAAAAAAATTCTAGAAAGCTTTTTTTCTTTCTTTAACTAATTGATGGTCTTTATCTGAATTTCTAGCTACGTGAAGAGAGACAAAATTATCTCCAAAACAGTTGATATGTGAAAACTAAAGCTTGATAGTAACTAAAATACAATGACCAAGGTCACCTAAAGTGATTCACTAACCCATATTTCTGTTTACTGTCCTAAGATCTTCGTTAGCTACATGCAAATGTTCACCCCAAAAAAAAAAAAAAAAAGGTATGAAGAACTCAACGTCCTATAAATAGCCGAGGACCAAAAGGGGAAAAATTTTAAAAAGGACTACCAAGTGGCAACATATTGCCCTAGTTATTTCGCCATCTCAATAGTAACTGCCATAATAGGCCTGCGTAGCTGAAGCAGGTTGCTGAGCTGCAGCCGCTGCTGCTGTTGCGGTCGGCTGGGCATAGCTCTGCGGAGGGTAGCTCTGCTGAAAATAGTAGTGTGTAGTATTAGCTTCAAGAAAGAAAAACCGAAACCAATACAATGAAGGGATTGCTGAATAAACACTCTAAAAAATTATAATTTTAACGTAAAGCTTTCAATAACAATCCTTATTTTTATTGATCTATTTTTTTAATTATTTAATTCTAGTATTTGACCAATTTAACTTTAAAATGGGAATTTAAAACAGTTCATTTTATGCTCGAACAAAATCTAACTTGTGTAACTTGATAGTTAAAAACTGAGAAGAAAACCTCAGTTGAGAATGTAAAACATAAAATTGCTTTTTTGCATTAGTTTATAAGGTACCTGGGCAGGATATGTAGGAGGATAAGCAGCAGCAGCAGCAGCATAAGCAGCACTCTGCGGCGCAGAAGCAGGCACTTGTAGATTAGTGTAGTTGCTACCATAACCACCGTATGCCCCATATGCAGCCTGATACAGGAAGAAGATTAAAGCAAGAATATCACATATTTCAGTAACCAGCAACCGTAATTATGGATTAATTTCTCGAACTTGACAAGCTTGTCACAAATGTGACAAATCACACCTGTAATTCTTTTTTTTTTCTTTTATAATGTCAGGTAAAAGAATGCATGAAAAGAGAAAAATGAGGGATCGCAGTTGCGGGCAATCTACCTGTTGGGTATAACCAGGTGCCCACTGCTGTCCCTGAGCTTGCATGGCTGGCGGCCAGGCTTGAGGCTGAGCACCATAACCAGCAGCCCACTGGTTCTGTGTATTTGGATATGTTCCCATCAAGGACTGAACAGGTGAAGGAACACCCGAGTAAGATTTGGCTAATTTTGTTTTATCCGATGCTAGAAAATCCTCAGCGTGGCGCTTTTTCAATTCTGATGTGCTCCTATGGGGTAGGAAGAGCTTGGCATGTCGATCCTCAGCCTTCTTGATAGACTGTGCATCTCCAAAGAGATTTAAGAACTGCAAAAGCATTTCTAGACATATCAGACTAAGAAGCAAATGAAATATTTGGAAAGGCTAATCTCCCCAAAAATGATCACCATCCCCCATCCCCCAAAAACAGTTGAAGGGGAAAAGAAAGCACCACGCAATAAAGAGAGACGAAGAAAATGACACAACAATGACAACAATGGTAGTTATTATATAGAGATGTTATAAACTTCCCAAAACATGCCAAATGCATGGGAGGGTAAAAGAGAGGCTGCTTAAACTACTATGCCATACAAGCTCCACGCGCAGTAATTAGCTTATTTACTAGAAATGTACCTCCAGAAAGATGCTAGATAGCTCCTCTCTCTCAGCAACACTAGCAACATTGGGGTTCTCTGAGTTAGGCTCTATGAACTTCTGGACCAATGAATCAAGGTAGTCAATCTGCTTTGGTCCGGACTGTGTTGACTCAAAATGAATAAGTGCCTGCACGTACCACGGATTACATTATAATTATGAGAGAGAGAGAGAGAGAGAGAGAGAGACCACATTCAGTACCACAACGTATGTAAATTGCTGAAACAAAATAGAGGGAGAAGTGGAGAGAAAAAGCACCTCAAGAAGTGGTTTTGACGATTGAACATGTTCTAGTGCTTCAACTAATATCTCCCTAGCTTTTTCAGCATTCCCAGCTACCTGGATCCAAGTCAAAGATTCAACAACCACATCATTAGACAAAACAAACTCCCAAATCCAGCATAATTCATCTTCACATACTGAGTGCAAGCACGCAAAGCACATTGATGAACACAAACCAAATTCTGATAATTCTAATAAGACATCATCTTTAAAATTTTTTCGTCCCAATAAATTATTAATATTTAATAATTAGGAAGACGGTTACAAGTTAAACACAGTGTACACAAAGAAAAAACACGAGACACGTGTTATGTTAGATGTAAAAGAAATTAAACCAGCCTAGCTATATCCCTCCGAAAAACCAGCATTACAAATATGGAGCAGCTAACTTAGTAGTCACTCCTTAAAACATTCCAAAAATAAATAAATCAATAAAGAAAATAGATGTCTTTTTGTGGGTAGAAAGAGGTTCAGTAGTTTAAAAAAGTTATTCTAAAATAGCAAAAAGGTATAAAAAGGAAAAGGAGGTATAGAACTTAATAGCATAGGGGAACCATAAGGCACGCTGGGAAGCAAAATACTATGACATACTAATAATGAAATAGATAATAACAATTAACCATAAAAATTCATCCACCTACCAAGTAGGCAAACCGTGAATATTGAGCAAATAGCATAGGCAATGTCTGTGAATGTTCTTTTCCTTTTTCAATGGCAATGGCCTGTTCGTATGAAGAAAACGCATCTTCCAGATTACCCTGACAAGTGAAAGGAACAAACAAGTTACACGTGCAATATAAATGGAGAATCTGCTAAGCATCAACCAACTTAAGCACACCATCTTCCCAGCCGATGTTCCATGTTTGCGTGCTTTATGATTGCTTCTAGCAGACCTGGTGAAATTTCAGAATGTACGAGTTGATAGGCAGCACGAGCACCTAGTATATCCCCACTTTGTTCTTTGAACCGAGCAGCAAAAAGGTGAATCTCTGGCTGTCTCTGTTAAGATTTAGATGCATAGAAGGCATGTGAAGACAAGATCAGAGGACAACTACAGGAAAAAGTAACATCTCTTCACTCTCAAAATCATGCATAATACTCTCTTGTCTGCACAAGAGAACATGTTCCCAAGAATAATTTGTGAAATACTCATAAATTGTGAGATTTGTCTCAAGAACAATCAGACCAAGAGTTTGTTATCCGTTAGTTAGTCTAAGTTTCAAACTCGGCTAGCCCATTTGGTTTATTTATTTTTCAATTTCACTTTTCAATCAGACCATGTATAAGTAGCCTAACATATGAGACAAAACAATATCGCATTTTATTGTCGTCATTTTCGAAGTATTTCACTTTTCAATCAAACCATGTATAAGTGGCATAGCATATGAGACAAATAAATATATATATAGCATTTTTTTAGTATTGTCATCTCCGAGTACATATTTGTTAATTAATTCCAAGGCCCATACAACTTTAAGTACATGGGTTAAGTATCACAGATCTAGAAACCTACCTTAACAAACAATTGGGTTGCACGAGCAAGCGCATTATTGGCAAGATCCAAACTTCCACTGGCTTCCATGCTCAAAACATATCGAACCCAGTATTCAGGATAATTTGCACATGCTATTAGGCATCTTTCATACAACTTGACCACCTGATTCACCAAAAACAGAGCTATGAAGTCGTTCTATTCATTCTTCATTAATCCACAACAAAAAAAGGGGAAAAACATGGGAGATATGCACAAGTACTCCAATAGTGGAACAAAGAGGCCCCTCAAATAGGAAAGGAGGGACCCTCCTTGCGTGACAGATAGATGGTTAGGAACATAAGATACCTGCATCATAACATTGGAACTTTAAAAAGAATAAAATTACTGAACAAACACATCATGAACCTAGAATGTCCATCAAGACAAATAAGGGTTTGAAATACTTAGCCTCAAAGTAACCAAATTGAAGGCCCATGCTTTAGTCTCAGTTCAATTTCCCGTTTAAAAAGTTGCTTCATCCAACGGTTTAGCCAATAAAGCATATGAACAGCAATATTGTTTACGTAAGTCAACATATAACAAAAATACAAAGATAATCAAGCATATAAAACACACAAGTCAAATACCTTGTTAAGATCTCCTTCTCTCTCTATAAAATCCAGGTAGTTATGCCAATTTTCAAGTTCTGCAACATTGAGGGGCCGCACATGAAAGTAAGGCCTCCTGATAGCTGTTTCAAAACCAATGATCTTAGAATCGAACTCTTTAGCTTTCTTATACATCTCTTCTCTAATGGCGATATACTTCTCCAACTCCTCTGCTTCTGTTAAGCCAGCACTTACAGGTTTATTTGATTGATCTGTAGCCTCAGTATGAACCTCTTCCCCATTTACTTGGTCAGCGGCTTCTGAAGATGCAACTGTTGCAGGAGCAGCTTCTGAAGATGCACCTGTTACAGCAGCAGCTTCTTCGGCAGTTCTTAATTCTGAAAGAGGCCGGTTTCCAGCTAGTTCCTTAAAGCTGTAATCATCGCCATCAGCACCAATAATAGTAATGATAATAAATGTCAAGAACTAAGCAAAGGATAACAAAAGATGCCTTACTAAACATATAGGATTAATTAACAGAAACTCTCAAAAACAAGAACACACCAGTGGGAAGTTCAAAAACTTGACAGTAAGTAAGATCAAATGCCATACAAAACGCATAGACGCATGATGAAGTAATAACCTGTTGAAATAGCGGTCCAGTTGTTGATTTGGATTTTCTAATATCCTTGTATAAATCATGGCAAGGCGACTCCACTCCTGCTGCATATATTCATATTCAATATACTTGTCCCAAAGGGGGAAGGACAAGTAATCAGTTCCCACATAAGCTAATCCTCGCTCAAAGAACCTGAAAGACCATGAAAAATTGCGAAGGACAGTCATGGAACAAGTATCAATCAGTTGATACAAAACAAATCCATAAATGGGCGAGAGCGGCAGTAATGTTGAAGGAACAATTCACTCTTAACCACACATGACACTTCCAAATGCTGCATTACCTTCCTGAAAAAAAACCATACTATGTCCGAGAAATGGAGCAGAGATAGAGGCCATCTTAGCCCTTAACTGGACGAGATCTTCCCAGCAGCAATTTGCATTAAGATGCACCCTCAGAGTCAATGTAAAAACAGCCATAATGCATTGATGACTACATTACTATGACTCAGACAACCAAAGAAAAGGGGAGACAAAAAAGGTAGATCGGTTACCCGATCCCCACCACCCACCAAAAAGAAAATCTTAATTCTAAGAAAAATTCAGTCAGGTATGCAATAGAGAAGAGGTTGCACCAACAAGAAAAAAACTATTCTAAAGTACAATTCCATGAAATCTTTCCGCCTTACATGTGAGGAACCACTGTTGCAGGGATACCCAAATCGGTTAGAAAGAAACAAAAATATCTATTAGTGAGGAAAAGACCAAAGAAAAACACCAGTTGCTTGCCACTGAAAACATCATGTGATCCTCAATTCCCAAAGCAAGACCAGCAACAATGATAAGTTTATGAACAGCTATTACCTTCTAACGGTCTCTGGATCTCCATATGTGCTTATGGCAAATATGCAGTAATGCAACCAAATGTCAACTGAATAGGTAACCCCCTGAACTGCTCGCTCATAAACCTCAACAACTTTATCAATGGAGCCCAAATGAGCCTCGTGATCTGCATACTTTTTCCAGTATCCATAACATAAAGGAAACTCTGCTAAAAAAGCATCATAAACTTTTCTGATCTTCAGTATGTTATTCTGCAGAAGAGATATTTGCAAATAGATTAGTTCAAGGAAATAGATACCTATAAAAAAAATTACACAGTATTAACCAAAGTTGTGAAAATAATAGAAAGAATCAGAAAAATTCAGAAAGCTAGATCAAGTAGCCATCTTTTTACAAGACTTCAGCATAACATACCTCTGCAACCTTCTCTGTCTCTTCAATCAAAGCCGTCCAGGTGTTAAAATCTAAAGAATTTGCCTTCACAATGTTCCACAGCCTTTCTTCTTCGGTAGACATCACTGGAAATACAAAGAGACGTAGATAACAAAAGGGAAAAAAGAGTGTTAATTTACCAGCTCCAAATGGATAAGAAACCGTAAAAAGCAAAACATATAACAAACAGAGGGAGAGATAGCGCGAGACCTCGAATTTAAAAGGAAAAAAAGAGCCTCCCAGACAAAATTTTTACATATCAATTCCATGCGTTCATGGGCTAAGTTGTCAAAAGGCTGGAAAAAATAAATGAATACAAAGACAACAGCAATCTCACTTATAAAGAAAAAATTGCAACGCAACATGCCCAAGATGACATACCAGAACCATCCACGTATTGCTGCTCATCAACAGCCCCACCAGCATTTTCCGAAACACTCCCATTCTCTACAGATCCCACAACAGCAGGGCCATTCGCAGAAGAATCATAACCGGCAGTCTGGGACGACTCCACGGCTTCATTTCCAGTACCGACATGAGATTCTTGCGCTAGAGAGCTATCTGCAATTCCATCACCTACATTAGAAAAATCAGGGGCAAGAGAAGTTGCATCTGCAGGAGATGCAGAGTTAGAAATTTCACCAGTGGCCTCGGAAACGACATTAGAGCTCCCATCAGCATAGCCAGCAGATGCGTAGCCCACTGGCTCGTATCCCACCATGGAAGCTGTTTGACTTTGAGCAACAACTGTTTCGCTGTCCCCCATACTCCACATACAATGATTTATTCTTGATATTGTACAAACTGCAATAACACAAACAACACTTATTTGTACACTTTTGACAGAGACAACAATTCCCAGAAAGACATAACAACCTCTTAAACCCATTTCATGACTTTATCATAGTTGTTCTTGAATCTCCAAAATTAGAAATAAATAAATAAAGGATTTTAAAGAAACATATACGAAAACAATCAACAACTATTAGTACTTGTTCCGTTGTTCGCAAAGTGAAGCACCGTATGCATGCAAGTGTAATAATATTGCGCATATACATATACATATATATATACATATTTTATACACATAGGCATAGCTACAACAATTGCTTGCCAAATTGCCAAAGGAAAAGAGAAACATTCAAATTCAGAAACGACAATGAAAAAAAAAACAAAGATTTGAGATTTGAGATTTGAGATAGAGGCTAAAAGAACATTGTTGCGCGATTAAGCACGGGGAATAAACCAAAACCCTAGCAAAGGGAAAACCTAGGATTTCGAACAATGAACCCTAAAGAAAGCCCTAAACTGCAAAAAGACGGAAACAAAACGAGGAAAGAACTGCGGTTTTCGGGACGCACCTGAGGATCGAAGACGGCGCCGTTTGCAGAGAGTTCTGGAACTGAACTGAAAGTTGTGTTGTTGTCTTCTGGGATAAGAGAGAAGGTTCGCTTTAAGTAATTTTGGTGGTAAAAGGAAACGTATGAATAGAGTTTTTTTATTATTATTATTTTTTTTTTTTTCAAGTGTGTGAGATAGAACTTAGAAGTGAAAAGAGTAGGGCGATTCAACGCGCGATCTTCGTTTTTTTTCCCCCACTCTGCAGTGATACATTTGGGTGGGCCTGAGATTCTGAGCCCTAAACGGGTCTCATCTGGGCCACCATCTTAAGGCCCACAGCCCATTTACCAAGATGATCTTCAGAATTAGCCATCAGGGATAATTTTCACTTTTTTTTTTATAATTATAATTTTCACTTTTGATCGTTGGTTTTGACTCTCAATACCGTTTATTTTACCGATTCGAGTTTTTTGTTTTAAATTTTTACAGTTAAAAGTTCTCAGAAAATGTCATATCTAATTTTTTCTACTATAATTAAAAGTTTTCATAAAATATCACATCTCAACTTAAATTAAAAACTCAAATCCGCGAAGCGAATGAGGCCTAAAATGTTAAAAATTCTTGGTGAAACTATACTCCTTATCTCATGTTTGGCTTTCTATTCATAAAAATTGTTAAGAATTCAAGGGAATCTATCACGTGGCACTCACATGCTTAGTTAATGAATGATGAATGATATTTTATAAGCACGCTACACCTAAATTAATTTAAAATTAGAAAACCAAGAAAATATAAGAATAAAATGCCCGTTTAGTTCGCTGATTCGAGTTTTTAATTCGAGTTGAGATGTGATTTTATGTGAGAGCTTTTTACTATAGTAAAAAAGTTAAATGTGATTATTTCTGAGAGCAAAACTCGAATCGGTTAAATGAACAGGGCCAAAATGTTTTCCATCCAACGAGCTTATTGGCTAATAAAGTATGTAATGGTTGAATTTATTTAAATTCATCTTAACCATGTTATTTGTCTAGTATACTATTTTTATTCACAAGTCATGTGAGCTTGACATTTTTAATGATTTTAGTGACTGGCCGAACATGTTTATGTTGTGACGACCCTCCTATGAGGCCGCCACTGTAACTTAAACTTTAACTTGTACTTACTGGGGTTTCTTAAAATTTGCGGAACATTTTTTTTTTTTTATATATAAGAAAGAATACTCTCATAATTTGTAACAATAATTTCAAATAAGTGAATCACTAAATTTCTTAAAGCTTTTCTTAATTTCAGTTAAGATAAAACGTTCTAAAAATATCTTTCAAACAGAGCAGCATTTGAACTCTTATTTCAAATGCTCTTAAAAAGTCTTTCTAAAACTAGCCAATTCAATCGGGCCATTTAATTTTGACTTTAAAACGGATTTCGTGAGAAATCTTAAATTCAAGTACATCTTAAAGCCCTTTTAAAATCAATCATTTAAATCGTCATGTTTAAAATTTATTTATTTGTTGCATGCTCTGTTGCAACGTTCTAAAACTTAAATACTCAAAATGAGGGTTGTTAGCTACAACCTCGGTTTCCTTAACATACATATGTACCTATACTTTTTAAACATACATGCTTGAAACCTTTAAATCATATATACATATACATGATTTTTCTTAAACTTACTGCGGAAGATAACTGCGTGAGCGGTATCCATTCCCATCTCCACCATTCGGCCGCCGCTTGCCATTGCCCTTCAAGAATTGCTGATAGGTTTCTTACCTACAGCATGAACATATCTGATTGAGCTTTCGCTCAGCAAGTAGGAACTATATCTCACAAAATAACTGTAAGTACACATGAATAAATATGCATGAGCTGATTATGCTTAATTATGACGTCTTATCATAGTCTTATTATCTTATCTTATATTTCCTACTGATGGGCCCGAGTGCTCGCGTACCACTTGCGCGCAATCATCGGAACGTGAGGGTTTGCAAGGTCCCCCACGACACCGTGATTATAACTGGAATGCCTCCCTTGAGTCGGAGGACATTATTGTTATTTTCTGTTTCTCCCTTGTGGAGCATGAGTTACCTCCCTTGTGGAGGCTGGTACGGCACTCAACTGATAATTATTCTTATAAGTTCCTCTTGACTTATTAAGGTGTATGCAATATGACATAGCAAAGCATACTATAACATAGAATGTACTCAAATACATATACTTCATGTGCACTGCTTAAGTGTATGCAGTATGATCTAGCATAGTATACATAATATTAAATTAACTCAAACACATATAATTCATGTGCGATGTTTATGTGTATGCAGCATGACATAGCATCGCATACAATACTTAAAGCATAAACATGCATATATAACATGTGTAACTTTTTCTTTAAAAATCTATTCATACTGTAGGCGAGATTCCTACTTACCTGATTTACAGAGCTGGAATCCACTCTTCGCCAAACAGCCTATTCTCTTACTTGCTTACTTCTGAAAATGAACACCCATTGAGAGTGTGAAATTATCTGGCATTTGCTATTCTATTTTAGCAACTTATGAAGAAAATCTAACCCTTTACTTAAGGTATGTATTCCTTTCCTTTAATGAAGGATAATTTACTATAAGGATCAATTTATTAAATCCTCAAAATCTTATTTTCCTTAATTGCCATTACAAATTTGTGCTAAATTGATAATTCATTAATTATCTTATCCTTATAATAAGTCTAATAATTTAGTTAACTAATTTTGGTAATTAATTAACCATTTTATTCATATACTAAGTATACATAAGTTAGTTAATTAATCTTAGTAATTAATTAACTTCCTTAACAATATTCTAAGTCTTAGATAATTTAATTAATTAGTTTTAATAATAAATCAAATTATCATCCATAATACACTTTTAGTAAACTTTACTTTACCTCACTTTACGGGCTCATAATAGTGTTGAGGTCCATATTTACCGTCGTAAAATTAAGCGTCTAGAGTATCGTTTCTTTACGATTTTCGCTTACATGCTTATTTGAAAACCGTTAA
>NW_010358894.1:94379-94926 GCF_000414095.1 Morus notabilis | reverse complement strand
AAACTGTAAGCAAGGTTTGTACTTGCCTGGATTCCGAGCTAAGCGGTTCTGATAGTATCTCGCTTGTCGTGTCCTCCTGCGTATTCCTCAAAACTAATTTTGGGAAAAGCTGCAAGTACTATGAATGATCCTTGAGGAACATCATAGCTTTAAACAATCGATTCTGATCTTCACTTGTTTAGACTGAACCACCTCGATCCGCGTGCAATCAGTACTAGACCATTCTTATCAGAATTGAATTTGGTTGAACGGACGTCACCATTTCGTTCAGCACGTCGAAACGAGTCGGGATATGGTCACGGATCATCAAACGGATGTCGATAGCCTGAGAAACGACACCTCGCCGGAATATGGCGGCGGCGGCGGCGGCGTACGGCGGCGGCGGCTCCCGGAGAGTTTTTCCGCGGCGGACTTGGGTCCTACCCCCCATAACTTGACCCTTCTAAGTCAATTGGTGCAGTCAATTTCACACCATTCGGCCTGTAACAGTACCTATCGGGACCGGCAACGTCGGTAAAATCCGACGACTCAAATCTCACAATTCCGG
>NW_010358894.1:51558-85217 GCF_000414095.1 Morus notabilis | reverse complement strand
TTTCGGAACTTCCGCCGGCGATTGCGGCTGATTCCGGCGGGGTTGGAGGTCGTGCCGCATGTCGTTGAACTCAGCTCGTCGGGATCTTTCTATTGACACCGGCGGTGTCAAAAATGGAGGTCGGAATCTTAACTTGAGTATTTGGCCATTGATGGTTTGTGTGAGAGAGAACGTGAGAGGAGAGAGAGAATGAGCGAGAATAAGAGAAAGAAAGTGCAAGAACCCTAAAAATTTCACTATATAAAGTATCTGGTTAAGGCAAGATTACGTGCCTGATCTTTATTTCCTCAATTATTTACTACTTACAGATTAAATTTATACTGATTAGAGGTAATTAGTTTAGCTCACGTAAGTTAATCTACTACTTACAGTCCAATATCAATTTCTGAATAATTCAATAATGTTTTATATTCTTACTCGCGTAATATTTCAAACTGTTTCAAGTCTTGAAATTAATTTTAGACTGAACAAATTCTAAATTTTAATTTTCTGTATTCTATCCCAAGAATGACGTTTCTGACAGTGTCAACTCCCGAGCTCATATTGTATCCATCTACTATAGGTATTTATCTTGTGACTTTAACCTAACTGTCTAGCAATTAAGGATTTTTTTCCTCTTTTAAAATGCCAGTGCGTTTTTTTTTATACGCCGCTAACATCGTGCTGTGCTTAGAGATTCTTGAAATTAAGATTCTCAAACTATACTTGTACTGAAAATTATTCCGCCTTAAAATACGGCGAGAATTTATCGATCGAATTTACTTGATCGAAACATGAACTTAACATGAAATTTGCTATAGAATTTAGGAATACATATATTAATTCCATAAATCCTCCATTCACAATATAACATAATATTTTCTAAGAAAATCCTTGGCTTAAAAATACATGAATTGTATTATTTAAGGTCTGGAATTTTCTCAGTCATTACATATGTGATATTCAGAATCGTCCTTATTTTTTAAACAGAAACGACTTCACTTTTCCTTCCAATGTCGTTTGCTAAAAAAATGCGACATGTCGTTCATTGTTCAAGCTTCGAATAACAACACTGTTTATAGTATACATGTAATTAATACACACACATGTTATAGTATACATATGTAATTAATCTGCTCACGCAACCAAATTAACGGTGTCATTAGCTCCATTATGTTTTTGGACAATCAAATTAACATTGACATGGTTATCTCATTTCTCTGATCATGCCTCTAAAAAAACAATATGTAAGTCGACATCTTTAAATATGTATATACATTTCACAACAAACGTGAGGATAAAAAAAATAAAACCAGCAAGTAAACGAATCATTTGACACATAAAATTAAAATCCATCAAGTTAAAAGTCTCTCCACGCAATTTAAACCAAAGTTGATTTCCCAATTCCAAGACTTGCTTTTTGGCTTCTCTTAATAGGTTCTTGAAACTTCCTCTGCTTCTGGCCACTCTTGCTTTTGAATGTTTTCTCGGAAGTCTTTGCCATGTTCAGAGGCTTTACTGACTTGACCTGACTAATTGGGATCAACTTGGTTTGAGCCGGTCCTTTCTCTTCTCTTGTGTTGTGAGTTTTGAGAGCTGAACGTCTTTCATTGATTAACTCGTTTCTACTTCCAATCATTCCATCATTATCTGAAACCATAGCAACCAATAGACACTAATTATATGTTTATAATTATATGATACATATGATGGATGTATGTGTGTATGAGTGTAGATAAACGCTTCAGTCCTACAACCCAACATGTAGAAAAAGAAAGTGAAATCGTACTTGTTTTATGCAACAATGGCTTTAAAAAATGTTACAATGTGAAATTTACTTATCGCAAACTAACGTCGTAATTGTTCAAAATTATTGGTATGTGAACTAAATGTCATGAAATTTACTTGTTGTATACCAATTTCATACTTCTCCCTCTTATTACATAAAATAAATATCATATTAGACTTCTTACCGTTACCTGTTATAAGCCCTTCACTGGTTATGAAATACAAATCCTCTATTTGTTTTATGGTTAAATATAGAAGTACACAAAATTATTCAAAATTCATATTACCAGGACTAGATAAGACAGCACGTGGTCTTGGGACTGAACAAGCTCTAACATTTGGTTTAGCATCCTTGACAAGTGGTCGTCTGTTGTTCTCCACTGTCGTTGAAAAATAAAGATGTTTCAGTTCAAAAAAAATGCTATTATAAAATATATCTGTAAAAGAAGAGGGACTAGGAACACAGCTTTTGGAATAAACATTCAGATTCAACCTTTGGATGCAGAACTCAATTGCTTCGTTGAGTGTTCTTCTAGTGCATGAGCTTTCAAGATTCTGACTATTGGGAGCGGTGAACTGCTTCTGTTCTCCTTTGCTGCGTATATGGATTAAAGATATTTAAATCCATATACAACCAATTAATGTAGAAATCAACAATATAGACATATAAATATGTATGTATGCAGTACAAAAGACAGCCTTTAAAACCACGCTCATATTCCAAACAGATTTAGCCAAATTTTATATCTGAAAACCTAAGAGCTTCAAAAATCTAAACATTGTATGTTTGGAAAATTATACCAAGAAAAGAACTACCTTCCATGGATATAAATTCTGGCGATGTGAAAAACAGCTCGGCTTTGCGGTCATTTTGCGGTGAAAGACGATCCTCTTGTTCAGATGCCCTTACTTTCACCTTTGGATACACTTCAAGAAGTAACAAAAATCATGAGAATGCCACAATAATCTAATGAAAGTTTAAGTAATATGAGAAAGTAAATAAGAAAAAAGGACATGGAGAAAACGAAAATCCTTACTTTTGAAGTGTTTCAACTTCAAGATCGAAAAACGACAACTACCCACAAAAGAAATCAGCTCTGTTGAAGAGATCTATAGATTATTATATAATAAAAAAAAATAAAAATAAAAATAACCTCTGCAGATAAATATGGGAATAGAATAAAAGCTTTTCTTCTTCTTTTTGGTAAAGGAACCTTACTTTGTTGCTTGTTTTCAAATTCAAATGGGCTTTGGTTTTGTTGTTCTGCAGATATGAAGCATATTACAAAAGACGTACGAAGGAGGGACTGTGCTAGAGTCTGACAGAAGTAACGGTCATCTGATGAACTCAAAACTTAAAAAGTGCTAATATTCATTTCTTGACTTGAAAACCAAGATGCAAAGATTACAAAACAAC
Source organism: Morus notabilis (assembly GCF_000414095.1). Classification (NCBI taxonomy): domain Eukaryota; kingdom Viridiplantae; phylum Streptophyta; class Magnoliopsida; order Rosales; family Moraceae; genus Morus; species Morus notabilis. The sequence continues at coordinate 82,033 of NW_010358894.1, read as the reverse complement.
AACATGGAACTTTTGATTGAATGCCCTGGGACCATGGGAACACGTGATTCAGTACGTCCTTCGAATGTAGAGGACGTTTGGTTGGAGGATTCAAATCATGTGATTCAAACTATTTTCAATTTACGTGTATTTTTTATGAAAAAAAATACTGTAGCGAACCACGAATCATGATTCGAATCAGGGAACGAATCATTCTACAAAACATTCTCGTATGCTTATGTGTGGAGTACATTGAAAGAGGGGATGGGGATCTATATATATATATATATATATATATTTCATTTCAGGGTTAAGTTTGAATTATATATGGTGCGTTTGGAGCTCGTTCTAAAATGATTTTATTTTTTGTATGAAAATGGAAATGAAAACGTTTTTAATCTCAAACAAAAATCATTTTTGAAAATGTGTGTGGTAGTTTTATTCTGAGATTGTTTTCGATATAAGAAAAAACAAAAATACCGTTCGGTAATTCATTTATACTGATCTCAACTATTCATAAATCATAACAACAATGTACAGATCTAACATCAACATAATTCAATCAATTCCTTAAAAAAAGATTTGGATGGTTGCCTCAATCTCTCTCAAACTACTGAAAAAAGCTATGAGGACGATCTTCATATTCAAAACAATTTCCAGTGTAAGAATAATACTCAGGACAAGAAGACTCGCAAACCCAAAATCAACCACGATCATGAATTTGTTTTATAGGCTATGGTGATCATAATACCACCACCAAAAGGATTTTTCTTAACAAAATAATAAAAAAATAAAACTAAAAATCAGAACCTAGATTTACACCACCATTTCCCTCTTCAGATCCGCGCCACCCATGCTAGTTCTACACCTAACGGAGTCTATAGCTAGCCGCCATGTTGGGCTCAAAAATCGCGATCGTCACCCTTGCCGTCACCGTCGTCGTCGGTTGCAACCGTTCTATCGAGCCCATAACTCTGGCTATAAAATTCATTCCCTGATTTTTCAGAACAAAACAAAAGGAATCAAAATCAAATTAGCTGAACATGGAATTCATTGTAGAGTTTATGGTTGTTCTTGAACAAGATCAACAAGATCTTAGAGAGAGAGATAAAGGGGTCCAGATCTTCCGACGAACGACCACCGTCTACGGCGGCCTGGAAAACTTTAAACCTCGAGTCATTTGCCGGCGATCGCGACGATGAGCTCGCAGCATCACCAGCAGAAAGGCGCGATTAAGGTTTCAGAAAACAAACCTGAGTCAGCGAAGACGACGATGAAGACGAAGAGGCCGAGATTGGCGAGGTACGAGGAAATATCTAGGAGAAAATGAAAAAGAAAAAATGAAAACGAGTAAAATTCATTTTCAGCGATTTTGTGAGAAATGCAAAAAACGTTTTCAATTTTATTTTTAGTTGGATGGTGCTCCAAACGCAATCTTCAGTCCATTTTTATTTTTTGCTCCTCAAAAAATGTAAAAAAACGTTTTCAGGATGAGTTTTAAACATGCACGTAGTTTCTGTTTGGTTCGGTGGTTTAAATTTTTTTATTTGAATAGAAAAATTTAAACTGTAATTTGAATTGATGTTTAGATGTACAATTAAAGTTTTAATTTGAACAGTGAATAAAATTCAAATTTGTGTTTAGTAAGTGTGAAAAGCAGAAAGAGTGGGCACTTTTTACTGTTCAAAAACAGTTTGAACGGTTGAACTTGATGGGAGAGCTAAACTCTAAGTTGGGCTGTTTAACTTAGTTCAAATGGGGAATATAATTCAAACTGTATGCTTACCAAACGTCAGTTTAAACTTTGTTCACTGTTTAAATTGAGTTGATCTGAATTGTGTTAGTGAAACAAACATGGGCTATAGTTGGTGCTTTTTCTTTCTCCGTCTATTAAGTAATAGAGTAATTGGCACAGATAATTTCTAACTTATTTAGTAAGTGATAATTTAATCCGTATTTTTTAAATTTTGACGAAACACTCTTCAAACTCGTCAAATAGGTGCAATCAAGGTCTTTTCATTATGTTCCGTTACTTTTTTAACAGATAAAGGCATGTAATATGTCATATAACTTAGAATTGCACTAAAAAGACAAATTTGCCCCTAATTAGTAATTGAATTGTTTAAAAAATTGACCAACCGTACAATCTTGTTCTCCAACTTCATACTCACTAATAAAAAAAACAAAAGCTTGAATAACTCAAATCTCAACAAGACTGAAGACTTAGGGTGCGTTTAGTATATGGATTCAGAATTATGATTATAGATCTTGGTTTAGAATCAGTGTTTATTTACATTGATTCTGAATCATAATTTTAAATCATAATTCTGAATCATGATTTAGAATCAGTGTTTAATTTGGATGATTCTGAATCATGATTCAGAATCTGATGTGATGTTTTAAACTAGCTCAAATCATGATTCTAAAACCATTCTCACTTGATTAAAGGTGATTTAAACCCTTGATTCTGAATCATGATTTGAACCCAAAATCATGAATCATGATTCTGATTCCAGAATAATAATTAAAATCACCATGATTTGAATTCTCATACCAAACGAACCCTTAGGATCGGGGTTAATAAGGATTTGAGATGTTGGAGCATGATCAAAAAAGGAGAAAAACTCCCCACCACTGTGTCCCTATGGCATCTTGACGTCCTAAATTTCAAGGCAAACTCCCAAACAAAGTAGTAAGCCCTAGCGGCCACCGCCCAAGTCTGAGTCGTCGATGATCGTTTCTCGTCGAATTGGGTGTTGATTCTTTGGGGGTTTTGATCGTTGATCTTAGCCCATCCTTCCTCTGGCGTTAGTTACGCAAGTTTTGGTATGTGGTTGTAGATTGGCATTTTTGCCGCCATTTTGAGAGGATTTTAGTTCTCTCTCTTGGATTTTGTCCATTTGTTGGCCTAATTTCCTGAGCCGCCGAGATCCGTCGGTTTCTTTGGCGAAGTGTGGTCTTAGTCGTGTTCTTGCCGACTTTTGAGAGGATTTCAATCTCTCTCCTTAAGTTCGCCCATCTACCAACCCGTTTTGGTCTTTGTGATCTCTTCTCTGAACTTTTTGGAGGTTCTGCCTCAGCCTTCCATCATCAACACTTAGCACTTCAGTGATTCTAGTTGCTTTTACAGTCCAGTGAGGTAGCCCCTCTATTGTTTGTGACTTTTGAGTTTGGGAAAATACATGAACAAGAGTTTTTTGCAAGTTTCTAGTTTGTTACATTTCTTGTTTGTTTGTTTTGTTTTTTTGAAAAAACTAAAATCTAAGAATGAGTTTCTGGTTTATAATTTTTTTAGGTATGATCCTTTTTTTGTGAATTTATGCATAAAATTGTTATTTTACTGAAATGCCCTTATATATTAGGTCACATGTGTTTATCTGTTAAAAAAGTGGCATAACATAACAAAAAGGTCTTAATTACATCTATTTAGGGCCCGTTTAGTTCGCTGATTCGAGTTTTTAATTCGAGTTGAGATGTGACTTTATGTGAAAGCTTTCTATTATAGTAAAAAAGTTAGATGTGACTATTTCTGATAGCTTTTACTGTAGCAAAACTCGAATCGGTGAAATGAACGGGGGCCTTAAAGAGTTTGAAGGGTGGTTTGCCAAAATTGCAAAAAATATGACTAAACTATCACCTGCTAAATGAGTTATGGACCATCTGTGCCAAATACCCTAAGTAATATGTAAAGAGACAAATACTCTTAAAAATAAGGAGTAAAATTTCAAATCCATGTACTCTAAGGTATTTTCTCTTAACTATATTAATTAAAGGGTATTAATTAAAAGTAAAGGAAAAAAATTCATACTCATAAGTTCAACAATTTTCTCATATATTATAAAATATATGTTTATACAAGTTATAAATTTTGAAAATTTTGTCAAGAGACCTATGCATTTTCCATATTGAAATACTCTTGAGATATTGCAATGTTTTAAATAAAGGTCACAATCACATTTCATATTTGTTACCAGCATTTTTCATATTGAAATACTCTTGAGATATTGGCTTAGTTTGGTAGTGATGTGGATTTAAAAAAAATATATTTTTAGCTGTGCTAAAAGGAGAAGCATCTGTTACAAGAAGCAGCTAAGTGTTTGATAAAATGTAATTATACTAGACTACTAGCTGTGTTGGTTTCAAAATCAATGTAATAGCGTTTGGTAAATTTTGAGGCTGAATTATTGTAGGTATGTAAAATGACAAAAATAGACAGTTGTATGCAACTTAAATATATATATATAATTATTTTTAGTATTTAGAAATACTTGTAGACTTACAAAAAAAATAATGCTATGATTTTGACTTTTCTAACAATAAATTTATGATAATTAATTATTTTTTTATTTATTCATTCACAATATAGTTACAACTACAAGGAGTATTAGTAAGTAATCAACATATACAACAAAAATGTACATTCCATGTTCAAAAACTGGTATAGCCATGAAAAAAATTAAGTCGTGTTCTTTAAACTTGCCGCAATTTGATCTTGTACTTCATCCATTTCCAATGATAGTAAAACTTGATTTTCTTTTCCATTGTCATTTGGTTGATTATCTTCATAAATAAAAACATCTGGATTATCCTCGACCCTTTGAAAATGTCGATCGCGCTTATCATGCTTCCTAATGTAGTTATGGAGCGCCATTGTAGCAATAACTATTTACACTTGCTTCGCAAATGAATAATTTGGCATGTCTTTCAAAATTTTCCATTTTTTCTTCCAGACATCAAATGTGCGTTCAATGACACTTCGAAAAGAAGAGTGTGCTTGGTTGAATACCTCTTTATGGTCAGTTGGTCGACGACCAATTCAAAATTGTTCTAAATGGTATCGTTCTCCTCTATAAGGTCTAAGAAATCCTTTTAATTGTGGATAACCTGCGTCAACCAAATAATATTTACCTATTGAAATAAAAACACAAAGAATTAGTAAATTATAAAACATATATTTCATGAATATAAAAGAGGTTTTAACTTTCTGGTGGTGTTGAAAAATTCAAATTTGCATGACGTAGTACTGATAAGAATATTATTGTATCATAGACACTACATTCCCAACCTGCATATGCATATGTAATCTCATACTAAAATCGCAAGCAGCCGTCACATTTTGGGTTGGCACACGCTTTCTTCCAATAAATGGGACTTGATCTTCTGGTGGTATTGTAGCTGGAACGTGTACGTCATCTATTGCACCAATACAGTTCTAAAAAGAAGAAAGTTTTATGTTTAAAATGAATACTTTAAATAAGGAATGAAGCATATAATTAACTAAGAGAATACCTTAAAATGTGGCATATATCTACAATCCGTTAGTATGTCGTGAGGCACGCCACTAAACTCTGGATCATCAAGCTTTATAGTATCCATACTCACACGACAAACAATGTCTAGAACGTACTTAAAATATCTACTAACTGTTTCACCAGAGTGTTGAAATCGTTCTTATATTGAACGATTTCCCGCACCCTGGCCTAAAATGAATAAAAACATTCTGACTATTTCAAACACGGACATATTTCTTGATCCCTGTAATCTGTAGTTACATTACAAATCATTACATAGCGACATAAAAACATCTTTATCCATTCTAAAAATTCTATAACTTCTAATTTCATGTCCACCTAATAATTCAATTAGCCACATGTTTCCAGTTTGAGCAGAGTTCATACAAGGATTTTTATGAATATACATATTGTAATACTGTTCAATGAGTCGTGCTATAACATAAACAAGTTGTAAATTCAATTGGGCATTATTATCAGACATCTCAGCATATAATGAATAAACCTGTATGTAAACATAATTCAAATGAAATAATAGAAAATAGCAATGTTTGAGGAATAAAAATAGAGTACGGTATTCAGTACAATGTGTTTGAGAACATAGAAAAAAACAGCAATGTCTGAAACATACTTAATGAAAACCACACTAAAAGATTAATGTTAGTAAAGGAACACTCAAGGGAATTTAAGAGGATAATCATAGCCCGTGCTCAAACTTAAGCCAGTTGAGCTTTAACATGTCGTTTCAAAGCCATAACTGACTCTTTTAATCGTGTATGAGCATAAGTGGATAGCAAAAAAATACAACTCACTCTTAATCTCTATTCCAGGTAGAGAATCAACGACTTCAATAACTCGTGCAATGCTACAATCTGGTTCTTTAGTTTGTGCAATGGATGATATGGTAATAATAGTCTCAACTACATTGATAAGGCGATCAATTTGTTGCGACAATTTAGCTGTACCACCAACTTTATCCTTGCCTTTCCCTTTCTTGAGTTTCTTTTGTCTCTCATATGGCTCAATTAGACGCTTATTCTTAGGGTCCTGTGGCATTTCTCTTCTGATAGTTGCATCTGACAATCCATTACTCTCAAGTTGTTCAAGTGTAGTTGTCATTTCATTTGTTGTTTTATCAGGCTCGCATGGCATTTGTCCAAATGCGGGTGTCCAAGAGCACACTCATATGGCCACAGTATTAGGAAACATCCTATTTAACTTTTCCTCCAACTTTAGTTCAATTCCCCGAATGCAAAATTTTGATGTGTTAGGATGAATATGAAAAAACACTTTAATAAATTAAACCTGCCACACAAATTAAACCTGCCACACACCAACACTAAACTATCACAATTATACAACTTCATTTGTATACCTGTAATTTATTACACCACCATTCCTCAGATGCTTCAATAGTATTCTTTTTAATGTTCCAACCTAAACCAATTTCCTTCCCAACAAGTTCCTTCCAAAGCTTCCAATCATTCTCCAAAGCATCCCACTTATTCTTCAATTGTTGTCTTTTATATACTCGTTTGGTTGCTTCATTAAATTTCTGAATTATATTTTTCCACCCAACTTTATCAAGATGTGTTCCAGGTTGGTGTCCACCTTCAACCTCTTTGATACATAAATCACAAAAAAGGTCTACAGCCTCGAAATCTCATATTGCTTTACCTTGTGATATAGTACCTTCCATTTGGGAAATGCTAACTGAAAGTCTAAAACATCACTCTCCTTAGCGAACAAACAAACAAACATCAATGACATTTCACAAACACTTTCCAAATTCATAACAAATACTAAGATTTTGAGATCGTGGTTTACCACAAATTCTATAACACATCACAACAAACCCCAAATTCATAACAAACACTAAATTTATGTACACAGATTAAACATGAAAAAACATAACCCACATGCCCTTAGAGTAAAGCAAATCGATAAAATTGAATAAACACAAAAATACACCCGGTCAAAATTGATTCATTACAGTTTTTGCGTCAACATAAATGAGTTACAACTAATGTGTGTCAGGTGGACACCATTAAGAGCAAGGAAATGGTAACAGAACAGGAATAATGGTAACAAATATACCAACAAGGAAAAATCAAACAACAGAAATAATGTTAAATTCCCTTGCAGTAGATGCCCGTGACACAGAATTTGTCATGAAGATAGATTAATGGGTTAGGATGAAAGCTAATTCAAGGTAAAGGGTTACCCACCAGTTTTTCTTCACAGGGCAGAGGAAAAACAAAGTTTTTCTTCACAGTTTTTGGAACAATATGCACGAGAGATTCAAATGATTAAATAACCATATCCATGAACTATAATCCAAGCATGTGAATACCCATAAAATAGAGTCAGAATCCGGTCCAAACAAAGGGTTTACATAGCAAAGAAAAAAAAATTCACAAAAAATCCATCGACCAAATTTTTCACAAAAAATATGAACCCCAAAACTTAAAATAGATGTGGACAAAAAATCAAAAGCAAATCCAGAGCCGCACTAAAAATCGAGTAGTTACAGAGGCTTACCTCTTGATTTGATGGGAGGAGAACGGGCAGTCGGAGAAGGAGATGGGAGACTGGCAAACCGACAATCGCACGGAGGAGAAACCAAACAAACACAGATCGACGAACGGAGACAGAGATTGGATGAGAAAAGAAGAGGAGAAGAGATAGATCGGGCGAGAGAGATTGGATGAAAGGAGAAAAGAGAGAACGGAGTTTTGAGATAGCTCAGACGGGAGTCAAGGATAAGCTCAGAATACGTGGTAGTACAGGTGGTAAATTTTAGATTTCATTGGGGGTAAAATTAGGAATAAAAAAATTTCATTAAACTCTCAAAAAGATTCTTACATAAGCTAAAAAGTAGAATCAACATTTAGGCTGATTCGGGTTTTAGCTTCAGATTGAGAGGAAATTGTTCAAAAATCTATTATTTTGATTTTTACCAAACAACTTTTAAGGTTTTTACTATCTTAATAAGTACTTTTTCTCTCCCACAATTAATACCAAACTATGCCATTATATTATTTTAAATGAAGGTCACAATCACATTTCATATTTGTTATCATTTATTACCAAAAAAAAAAAGAGTAAAAAAACACGACTAGTTCACTTTTGTCTTTTCATTAATTTTCGAGAGAGATAAAAGGTACGTTTGGTATATAGATTTTTTATGGATTTAAACCCACGATTTTAATTTTTTGTTATAGTGTTTTTTTTTAGAAAGTTGTAATAAACAGATTTTTGAAACTAAATTAAGTAAATAGCAATTTAAATGATAAATAAATCATAAATCTTTGTTTACGTAAATAAAATTTTTTTTACCAATCGTAAAAAAAATTTATGTGAAAAAATATTTTTTAATCGTAAATTAAATTATTTACACGGTAAATGATTTATTTACTACGTAAATTGTTATTTATTTTATATAATTTTAAAATATGTTATTTATTTAATTTTATTTTATAAATATATTGACCGTGTTTGAAATTGATCATGTTTTTGTTTTCCACGTTTTTTGAGAAAGAAAAAATGAAAACGTTTCTAAAACGGCGTTTGGCGTAATAAAAATAAAAAAGGGAAATGAAAACGATTTTTTGGTTTAGTTTAAAATGAGAACGAAATGAAAAAATGACTTTTAGTTGTTTTTCATTTTTCGTTTTCGTTTTCTCCTATCTCAAGCAGAGAAAAAGAGAGAGATATTAATGGGTTTTTTATACTGAAAATAATCTCTTGATAAAATTACTAAATACATTTTTAAAAATAATTTCTATCTGAGATTAAAAACGTTTTCATTTTTATTTTTATACAAAAAACAAAATTATTTTAGAACTAAGTTCCAAACGCACCCATTATTTACTACGTTTTCTTTCTATCGCATCAAACCCCTGTTCGAACCCGAGTTTCAACTCATATATCAAAATGTATTTTTCTCATCGGAAATAGTAGAAAATAGGCCAATATGAAAAGCTTAAGAAAGTATATAGGCCAACTTTTAGTTATAGAAATTAATAGGCCATAACTTGTCAAGTTATGGTTCATAACCAGATAAGTTATGGAGAAACTTATCAAGTTATGGTTCATAGTCAGACAAGTTATAAACAAAAACTGTAAATGATGGATAATAACTTGTCAAATTATAATTTATAACCAGACAAGTTATGAATAAAAACAGTAATTTTGCCTATTTCTCATCTCCCCTTAGGATTCCTGCATTTGTCATCATGGGCTCGAAACTCTGGGTTTTCCACGTAATGGACCAACCTTGTTGGGCCAAAAAAATCTCTTAACAACCGAATTAGCCCCAAAGTCAAAACCCTCGAAATAGGTCAGTGGACCTTCGCAAATCTCTCTTCCCTATCGTCATGGCGTCCCAAGCCCGAAGAGGCGGAGTTTCCCTCCCCGACCGACGAAACTCCAAGAAAGAGGAGAGCGGCGTAATTGCCAGAATCTCGCACTCGGAAATCGTCTCTCGCGGGAAGCAAGCGGCATCGGACGCGGCGATCGTGACGAAGAAGCTCCTGAAAAGCACCGGCAAGGCGGCGTGGATCGCCGGCACCACCTTTCTCGTCCTCGTCGTCCCTCTGATCATCGAGATGGACCGCGAGCAGCAAATGAACGACCTCGATCTCCAGCAGGCCAGCCTCCTCGGGACGGCGGCGCAGAAGTGAGCGAACTCCGATTCGCGCCGGAGAAAAATCGGTATCGGATTTCCCCAATCCATGTTGTTTACTGTTCTGTACTGCTAGGCTTTTTGATTTTGACTATGAGATTATGAGCTTGAACATTTCCTGTGAGGTTTCGATCCTGCTTAGCTCGTGAGATTCCAAGTACATTGGATTTGAGATTAGAATAATTATCATTCTGTAGAATTAGGGCCTTTTTCGGCTGTTAAGATCCACTTAAATACCGATTTCTATGTCTTTTTGAGCTGTACCTTGTTTGTTATCCAGATATTTATATCAATGGAGTATGCAAAATGCGAAATTTTCTAAGCGCTAGACGCTAGCTGATGTAAGGCTTAGGTATTTGTTGTATTTTTTTTTTTTTGGTTTGATTTGTGGCTAATATATAAGAGAATTAAACAGGAAATCCTTGTAAAGAAGTTGAAATTACATTTAGTAGTTACAGATGCAATGAAAGGAATTTCCTTGAATTAATATGAACCTGTAGGCTCTTAAGAGGATTAAGTGATCTTTTAGGATTGGTGAAATATTCTATTTAGTACCTTAGTAATGGAAGATAGATACCACACTTAAGAAACAGTCTTTATGAATTCCTACGAAGTCGAAGTGTTAGAGTTAAAATTTCATTTGCCTTGTGTTGGAAGAAGAGGCTTCCTAAGTGGAAGGTATCTCCTTGTTTTCAAGTAATAGTTCCCTATGTCTAGTGGCCGCTTAGTCTAGTGGCATTGAGGATTTGGATGGGATGGGATTTGGGGGGTTGCGGGTTCGATTCTGTGTTGTATCAAAAAAAAAAAAAGAAAGAATCCTTGTGTCCAGCTTAATTGGCCGTATGGCGATACTTATTGAATGTTTTTGGAGAAATGGTGTCTGTTACTCTGCTGCAGTGTAGGAGTCTTCACTCTTAACCTTTTTCTTAGCACCTCATGAACTTGCAGGATTGTATGACTCGGGGAATTCATGGCCATTTACTGACGCCTTTTAGATTTTTTATCTGGCCTTGGGTTTTTGTCTTGTGTCAAGTGAGTATCGGGTCGATTAGAGACATAACATTTTTGGATAGTTGGTAAACCACTTATGTGCAAAGAGATTTGAGCCTAATTTATACATAAAAATAGTACTGGTGACTAACTAGACTTCATAAATGGTGTTGAGCCTAATTCGTTCTCTAAAAGGCTTGCCTATAGGTTGCTCACAATCCGCAGCATGGTTAGTTGGAGGTTCTGTGTTTGTTTTGGCCAGACCTGAGCCAAATTAAAAAATTTTGTACCTTGGATACACACGCGATTTTAAGTTCTAGAGTACGTTATCACTTGTCAAAATGATAAGAAAATAGCAATAGGCATAAATTATAATCAAGTATCCAGGCTCCAGCAGACTTTTTCTTTTATCAAATCCTGACCGGAGAACCAATAGTAGCAACTAGCTTGTGTTTCTCTTTGTTTTCTTCTCAAAATGGTAAGAAATAGCTATAGGCATAAATCATAATTCAGTATCCAGGCTCGAGCAGACTTTTGCTTTTATCAAATCCTGACCGAAGAACCGATAGTAGCAACTAGCAATTGCTTCTCTTTGTTTTCTTCTCTGCAATAGATGTAAGTGCTAAAACTTTGGACGGGCTGCCCGTGATTACCGAAAAGTCTGAATTTTTGCCCGAGTACCAAACCCAAACTGCCCAAAAATTTGGGCTCCCGACCCGAAAATTGCCATGGACGGGCTTCAGGCAGGAGGTGCCTGCCCGTGCCCGTTCGGGCTGCCCGATGCCCAACCGGCTGCCTGAATTTTCAAATTTTGTTTTATATTATATTTTTATATTGTATTTGTATAATTATAATGTGTATATTACAATTTGAAATTTGAAATGAACACACGAACTATATAAAAAAAATTATTTCTTCATTGATTTTTAAATTTGTAATTCATGATTGCCTCGTTAAAAATCTTACTAAAAAAAACCCAATTGGGATAAAAACTTGGTAAGAAAAAACGAGTGCAATCATTGTGGGACGAATTACAAATTTAACGAATTTACAAAGTCTATACAAGATTACAATAACACTATGCAAATTAGAAATTACAAAGTAAATAAATATTTACAAATTAGAATAATAAAATTTAATTTTAAGCAGAATGATCGTCTTCAAAATTAAAAGTTAATCTATTAAATTCGTCGATCCATTCTTGGTTTGCCGGTGAGATTGTATCGTGTAAGCGTTGGTCGGAATGGTCTCAATCCTTGATGCACACTAAAGCTTCAATAATATCCTGCTGCAATGTGATTCTCCGTTCTTCAAGTATTTGGCTGGTTGTACTGAATGTTTGTTCGGCTGCAACAGTGGAGACCGGGATCGAAAAAATATTCATTGCCAGTCGTGTTAGGATCGGCCAAGTTAATGCTCGTGCCCTCCACCACTCAACCAAATCAAACATTTCACTACTGTCTATAACTAAGCACTCACTCAGGTACGCTATTAACTCGTTGAATCCGCCGCCGTCTCTTGATGAAGATCCACTCCCAGATTCTTCTTGACCTTGAGTCGTCGTCATCTTCTTCTTCTTCTTCTTAGACAACCCGAAAACATTCAAGAATGAATGCGGATTGTCGTCTCGTTGTTGCGGTTGTTCAACACGAGGTATGTTTATAAACCTATTTTCATAAGAGATATATAGAGAATATATTTTTTCCTTTATAATAGGAAATTGATCAGTATTGTCGATAGTTAAAAATTCACCTAAGTTATCTAATCCACTTTCTAAACCTTCTAATTTTAATCTAGGGTCAAAAATAACACCGAAACTATACAACATGGGTAATTTAAACCAATATTTTTTAAACTTCTTTTCTATAGAGGCGATAGGAACTCTTAAAACCTCGTGTGTCCTAAATTTACTAAATAAAATAGACATTCTTAAAAGTTATCCTAACGTTAATGATGAAGTTGGGTAATAAGTTCCACTAAGCTTTAAGATAATTTCGTGAAATCTACCTAAAAAGTTATACAAGAGTTTGGCAATTTGTCAATCAATTTCATCTATAAATCTTGCTCCTAATTTTGCACTAACATAATTTGTTATAGCATCTTTATAGGGGATGCATTGTTGAAGCATTATGTAAGTGGAGTTCCATCTTATGGGCATATCTAAGGCTAGGCTAATGCTCTAAGAATTTGATTACATGCTTGTAGAAATCTAAACCAATCTTGTATTCTTTTATTACTACCTTGAATCCAAACAATGTTATCTCTAATTCTTTTAATATGACCTGACATTGATTTTAAACCGGACTTTACTATTAAATTAATTATATGACATGCACAACGTTAGTGAAATATATCATTATTACCGAATAAACTTAAATCATTTTCAAAAAGTTCTATTGCTTTAGTATTTGCAGTTGCATTATCTAATGTTATGGCCATTATTCTATCTCTTAAACTATATTCATCAATAACAGATAAAATTGTATTATAAATTAAATTGATAGTATATGATCTTATAACATATTTGAAACCTAAGATTCTCTTATCCAAATCAAAACCTTTATAATAATGTCCGGTTACAGCTAAATAATTCTTGTTGGCAACGGCGGATCAAATATCTGCCGTTAACGCGACGCAACCGCTAGTAGAGTGTAGAAGGTTGATTAATGCTTCATTTTCTTGTTTATATAATTTTAATGCATCTTTCCTGAGAGTAGTTCTAGAAAAAAAATTCGGCATTAGGATTATGTACAATTTTAATATAACGCTGCTAATTTCTTTGTTCAGTAAAACTTAGTGGTTGATCTAATGTGGCTATTAATCATGTCATTTCCATACGATCAACTTGCGGATTGTATTTCCACGTGCTTAGACCGCCGGTTTGGCGGTCAAACGATAATTGTGTTTGGCGGGGATCAGTTCCGCCTCCTTGCTTTTGAAGACACTTTTCAGAGTGTCTTTTTAAGTGTGTAGTGTCGTGAATAGTGTTACCTTGTAATTTCTCACCACAATATTACATTGAGCTATGTATTTAATGTTACCGTTATTGTCAACCTCCTCGAATGTGTTGAAGTGCTCCAAAACTACTGAGGTGCGCTTGCATTTCTTCTTAGAACTTGCAACACTTGCGCTAGCACTACCGCTTGCCTCTCATCCACGGCCACCAGTGCCACCACCATTACGTCCCCGACCTCTAGTACGTCCACCAGGGGTCAGATTTGCAGTTTCATCAGTAACTTTTTTCATAGTTTGCGATTCTTGTGTTTGAAAAACATTAGGAAATTGCCCTTCTTCGATGTTGAATTGAGCATCAATGGGAATATCACCACTATAACCAGAAGAAGCCATTATGAAAAATAAGAGAGATTGAGAGCGCTTTGAGAGAGATTAAGAGAGATCGAGAGAGATTTAAGCGAGATTAAGAGAGATTTGAGAGAGATTAAGAGAGATTAAGAGAGATTGAAAGAGAATAAGAGTTTTTGGGTGAGGAAAATGGTTGGGGGGAGGAGGGTATTTATAGGAAAATTTTTAGGTTAAAAAAAAAAGAAATTTCCCTCAAAAATTCGGGTCCAACGGCTAGTATAATTTTCGGGCAGGTCGGGCAACGGTAAAAAATCCGACCGTTGGGTTCGCATTTTCGGGCAAAATTCGGGTTCGAGCAAAAAAGATCCGTTTAGTTCAAAATTCGGGCATTTTTCGGGCTAACGGTCAAAAAAATTAGGGCATTTTTCGGGCAACGGGCAAAAAAATTCGGGCAAAATTCAGGCAACTTCAGGTAATGCCGGAAAATTTTAAAAAAATCCGGCAAACGGCGGGGGACGACTTCTCCACGGCGGCGAGCAGTCGGGGGAATGAATATTTTTGGGCTACCCGAGCCCGTGCCCGAAAAATACCATGGTCGGGCGGCGAGAGGCACCTGCCCGCCGTGCCCGAAAATTTTCAGGCACCGGGCATGCCCACCGCCCGAAGTTGCAGCACTTGTTGACTTGTCGAGTGAACCTAGTGTAGTTACTCTTCAAATTGAAAAAGGGTGATTTTTTAATAAGCAGAAGGGGTTATGACCATTCGCAAAATAAGAATTAAAGAATAATTTGAGTTGTTCTAGCTGGAAAGCAGTCAGTCTACTTTGTTTTCCCTTGGAAATTTTTTTATAAATTTTAGGATTTTATAAGTTAAAAAAATTTCTAAAAATTAAAATTTGTATTTACATTATAATAAATATTAATTAAATATTAATACTTTTAGAATTTTAGCATGCAAATTAATGTTTTATACTTTAAAATACTTAACTTATATAATTAAATACTTTAATTTATAAAAAATCAATTTTAAATAATACAATAAAAAATTATAAATTATGTGAACTTATAATTATATTCATTAACTTAATAATATATGATGAAATTAATAATTGTATTTATATTATAAAGTAACTCATATATTATATAGTATCATAATGTATTAATATAGATAAATGTATATTTATTTATCTATGTATATATCATAATGTACTAGTATGGATAAATATATTTATTATATAGATAAATAAACCTAATTAGAAATAAAGGGAAAACTGGGTATAAAAAAAAAAAGATAATAACTACTTTTCGACAAATGATTGAAATTGCTTTCTTTTTTTTCCCTCCAAAACGTTCTTTTTTCCTTCAAACCATTAATTATTCTACCTAAAAGTTTTGATTAATTTCCCTAATTAATGTCAATTAACTTGGCCAGGAAAAATTCTACAAGAAAAACGTGGTGAGAGGGAAAAAAAAAAAACTGCTGATATAAGTTTTATTTCTCTCTCATAAAAGGAAATTCAAAGAAAGGGACAAATCAAAAAAGAAGAAATAATTAAAAAGGAACAGAAAAAATGATAGGCTATATAGTGCTCAATTATTATAGCTAGAAGGAGCTTTTTAAGTATGTATATATATATATATATATATATATCAGGAACAGATCAGGATGGGTTGGCAATTTCAATCATATGGAAGGACCATTTTGTACACACAGCACCCTTAACCAACGTTCAACACAAAAAGAGAGTAAGCGAGCGAAAGAGTGGCATTCCATGGTGGTCCCTTCTCATGCGTAAGTATGAAGACCAAGAGTGGTTGTGAGGCAACAATCTCCTTAACTCCCAAGGATTGATTAAAGATAAATTTTTGTGTTTTTTTTCATTGAACTAGCATTCCGTATATAAGACTCGACGTAGCATTACATAAAGCTAGTGGGAAAAGAAAAGGAGAATGCGACACTTGAAAGATGGACCCCAATAATGCATTATAATTATAACTTTAGATTATTGTTTTAAAAAAAATGAAAAATTGGAAGTTAGATTAGATACATAAATCAAAACTGAAAAACAGATTTCTCTTATAATTATATATATCTACTATATATATATATAGTAATAATAAAAAAGCTGCCTTAACTAGGTAGGCAAGATATATATATATATATATATGATAATTTGGTAGGCACGGTATTTCTTTTCACATTGGCGATGGCTAAGGAAAGTCGCCAACAGATGCCATCCACCTCATGATCATTATACTATAATCTCTCCAATAATAAAGCAGTCATTCACTGAAAACGACGTTACACACGTCAGTGTTACAAAATATAGACAAGTGACGAGGCACGGACAAAAAATATATGAATCAAAACTCTAATTGTTATGATTAAAAATTTCGTTTATTTCACCGATTTAAATTTAAAATTTAAATTTTATTATAATAAAAAATTATCGTAACAGTTATATTTAATTTTTTTACTGTAATAAAAAATTTTTACATAAAATTACATTTAAATTTAAATTAACAAATTAAACAAATTTTAAATAATTATTCTCAACAAGATAAAATAAATAATATTTCATTCATTTTATTAATTTAAATTTTTAATTTTTAATTTTTACAGTAAATTTTTTTTTAAAAATGTGACATTTATTTTTTTCAGTAAAAAGTTATCATACTACGTACTAACAGTGTTCTCTTATCCCTCATTTTGCAATAAATTATGTCTGTGTCCTTAGAAACACGTGTCTCTCTATTTCTCTTGTTCTCTCTTCTACAAAACACGTATCTTACCTTTTCCTAAATATGTTCCTGGGGAAGAGAGAGAGCTCTGCGTGGAAAAGAGAGAGAGAGAGAGAGAGGGGGAGTGGAGAGTGGTGAGCTGCATGGAAAAAGAAAGAGATAGAGTGGTGGGAGTGGGACCCATTTGAGAAAAGATAGAGAGAGAGGGAAAAGGGTACTTGACAAAAATCCAATGGTTCATATTAATTATTGTTTTTTTTATTTTGAATGTAATGGTCATGATTTTCCACATGGCTTATGCATTTTTTAACACCTCATAATAAAGCAGTCATTCACTGAAAACGACGTTACACACGTCAGTGTTACAAAATATAGACAAGTGACGAGGCACGGACAAAAAATATATGGATCAAAACTCTAATTATTACGATTAAAAATTTCGTTTATTTCATCGATTTAAATTTAAAATTTAAATTTTATTATAATAAAAAATTCTCATAATAATTATATTTAATTTTTTTACTGTAATAAAATTTTTTTACATAAAATCACATTTAAATTTAAATTAATAAATTAAACAAATTTCAAATAATTGTTCTCGATAAGATAAAATAAATAATATCTCATTCATTTTATCAATTTAAATTTTTAATTTTAAACTTTTACAATAAAATTTTTTTTAAAAATGTCACATTTATTTTTTTTAATAAAAAGTTATCATACTACGTACTAACAGTGTTCTCTTATCCCTCATTCTGCAATAAATTATGTCTGTGTCCTTAGAAACACGTGTCTCTCTATTTCTCTTGTTCTCTCTTCTACAAAACACGTATCTTACCTTTTCCTAAATATGTTCCTGGGGAAGAGAGAGAGCTCTGCGTGGAAAAGAGAGAGAGAGAGAGAGAGGGGGAGTGGAGAGTGGTGAGCTGCATGGGAAAAGAAAGAGATAGAGTGGTGGGAGTGGGACCCATTTGAGAAAAGATAGAGAGAGAGGGAAAAGGGTACTGACAAAAATCCAATGGTTCATATTAATTATTGTTTTTTTTTATTTTGAATGTAATGGTCATGATTATTCCACATGGCTTATGCATTTTTTAGCACCTCATATAAAAGTGGGAATGAAGAGGCCTCTTTTTCTTATATTTTGTACTTGGTTTATCAAATTTTGTTGTTTTTTTTTTGGGCTGCTCCGTTACGTGAGGTGGTGCATGCATATATAATGTGTATGTATGAGTATTGCCTTTATATGATGCATTGTGAAGCATGTTAAGTTAATGATATTTATATGCATTGCTAAACCTAATTGTAACTATAGTCAACGAAATAAATTAATTAACTAAAAAAATAAATTGTGCCTTTACCGTTGAAAATTTTGAACTTTAGGATTGTAAGATAAAAGTATAAGTACTAAGTTTTTACTTCATAATTTTTCATCAAACACCTTAAAGAATGTGAAAAATATACACTTTGAAAATATTTTTCCCATTATTCATCAATATTAATGTCAAATGTTCAACTTTTATTTCAAATGATCCGTAAATTTGCATGTTTATATTGATAAAAAAAAAAAGACACATTTTTCTCTCTCTCTTTCTCTCAAACAAAAATTCATATACTATGTAGCAGTCATTTTTAAATATAAATGCCTAAAAAACATTTAAAATATTATCAGAAATATAATAGATTCTTAATAACATAAAATGTCAAGATGATATTTGAATTTAAATAAAAATATATAATTTATTCACAGGACGCATGTCCAAAGGACGTGGATCATCACTAGTTCTTATCTAACAAAAGTCCAATTGCATTGATCAAGTGATTGTCCGGAAGGACCTGAACAAGATATAAATAAAATCAGCAAATAAACAATGGAGATTTTTATTTTTTGTTGGAGAAAAATAACGAGTCTAACTGGTCACACAAACTGCTACGTATAATGTGCTTAGCAAAATTTAGTTATGTAAATGCAAGGAAGGAATTAGAACAGTTTGATTCACTTTCAGTATGTCAGGAATTGTGAGGATATTCATAGAACAAGTTCCAAGCACAATAGCCGTGTTTAGAATTGATCCCACTTTTATTTTTCACGTTTTTTGAAAAAAATAAAAATGGTTTTAAAACGATGTTTGACGCAATAAAGATAAAAATAATAAAAATAATTTTTTAATTTAATGTAAAATGATAGAGAAATAAAAAGACTTATAGTCGTTTTTCATTTTTTATTTTTGTTTTCTCCTATCTCGAGCAGAGAGAAAAAGATAGAAACATTAATAAATTTTTTTTATATTAAAAATTATCTTTTAATAAAACTATCAAAAATATTTTTAAAAATAATTTATATTTAAGATTGAAAATATTTTTAATTTTATTTTTATATAAAAAATAAAATAATTTTAAAACGAGTTCTAAACGAGTCTAATATTTATTCGTAAGGTACGGGTCTTTTTTCCTTCACAATCCAAAACAGAATCTTTAGCTTTACTTTTTCTCCTTTAGTATCATCCTTTTTTCAAAAATAAAAAATATATTAAAAAAGACCCACCAATCTTAAAAAGCATGGCAATCTTCAAAACCCATTTAGTGCACTCAATGATTTGCATGGAATCATTCTTTTTTTTTTCTTTTTCTTTTTTCTCTTTTTACTATTCTACATAATCCATTTCCCACTCTATGATCTATACAATGATATTTCTTCACTATTCTTTAATAACCTATTCCCACTATCGACTATACGTACAAATATTCATATTTTTGAAGAAAAGAAACACACACACACATATATATATATATATATATAGCTCGAATATTATAAGCCTCCACGTTACTCAGTACTTGCCACCGTGTTTCTTCACCGCAGACCTGACGAACAACAAACAAACAATTAAAAACCCCAAAGCTGCAATCCCTCCAACGGCAATGGCCACAGTCCTCTGTGTATGATTTTTCCCTCCTGTCCCTACACAAATCAAGCCACATGGTATGCTAAATTTGACTTTATCTGCAACTTCATATGCAAGTATAGAGCTAAACATGCCCCCACCAACAATCCCAACCACATAACCTAAAGACTCGTTGGATTGCATTTTTAAGTTATAATGATTTAAATATAGATTTTGAGTTGAATTTAAGTTATAATTTAAATTAAAATTATAACTTAAATTTGTGTTTAATTATGTATATTTAAATTATGATTTGAGATGAGAATTTTTTTAAATTTGTATTTGAATAAGTCAAAACTTAAGTTTATATTTAAATAGTATTTTAATAAAAACTCAATAATAATAAAAAATTTTAATAAAATATATAAATAAAATTTTATTCATATTTTTATCGTGAATACATAAAAAAAATCATCTCAAATAAAAGACATGATAATACAACGCTCAGTCCCCACATCTCTTATTCAATCATTCTATCGAAAAGTACTGAAAACCGTCGATAAGCACCGTTATTAATAAAACTCATGTTGAGGACATAGGTGCCCTTAACATCGTTCAAAATTTAAAATATACCATTGCTCTTGAAAAAGTAGGTGTGAGACTTGAGTCTCACTAAATAAATATAATGACCGTTCATTTCGCTTATTTAAGTTTTATTATAATAAAAAATTTTTATAAATAATCACATTTAATTTTTTTATTATAATAAAAAATTCTTACATAAAATCACAACTCAACTTGAATTAAAATTCGAATTAACAAATTAAATGGGCCACATTTAGTTTATAAATTTAAAATTATTTTTATTTTACGTGTATTTTTTATAAAAAAAATATTATAAAAAATTATAAATCATGATTTATAATAAAGACGAATACAACAAATAAACACCTTCATTGACCAAATATATTCGAACCAAATAACGTGATCCAAGAAAAAACCAAGGTCGTTTTTCTGATTTATGACGTGGGTTCTATCAATATTCCCTGAAAACTAAGTTTAAAACCTTATATTACCAACCAAGTACCAAAAAATTTCCAAAAACGGAGATTTAAATTGCCCTTACCTTCTTTATCATCCGACGAGGAAGAAGATATCCCAGGAACTCCATTAGGGTAGTAGCTATAGCTGAGATAGCACTTCTGCAGATAAACTTGCCCAGAAATGCCGTCCCCACACTCATCACCAACTTTCTCCACGGCATTCTTCACACAATCCCCGCAATCATCGGGGCTCAAATCGCCCTCACACTGTCCCAAAACATACACAGATTGATAGCTCCCGGTATAAAACAAGCTGCTCCCGCTCTTCACGCCCTCCTCGACCATCTCAAACGCCGTGTTCCTCCGCTCCTCGAACCCCGTCCCTTGCGCCCGTATGGATCCGCAAGTCTTGTACAGCAGCTGGGTCCCCGACACCTGCTTGAACCCGGCAACCTCGTACCGGAGGTAGCAGCCGTGGAGCTGGACGCGGGCCGCCACGGCTCTGCCGCAGAGCTTGGCCGCGATGTCGGGGATTTTGGCGATGCAGCCGGAGCACTGGGCGGTGGAGAGGTCTCCTCGGCATTGGTACAGGCCGGTGATGGCGTTGGGGCCGTCGCCGGCGGTGGCGGAGGAGAAGGGCTTTTTGGAGGACTGGGGGAGGAGGGAATCGTAGAGGGATTTGAGGTTTTGGGAGTAAATTCCTGATGGGTCTTGGAATTTCTGGTCGGCGCAGCCCTTGTAGACGAGCTTGGTGTAATCGGCGGCTGGTGTAGTGAGAGAAGGGAAGGACGTTATGATGATGAAGAAGAGGTAGAGAGAGAGAGGGAGGAAAGAGAGAGAGTGGTCGGTGGGTGAAGGACCCATTTGGGGGAGGTGAGATTTTGCTTCAGATCATGGGTGGTTTTAGGGGGGGTTTGGAGATTGATTGATTATTATTTTTTTTTGTTTTTGTTTTTTTTTTTTTGGGTGAGGAGGAGGACATTCTAGAGTGATTTGATTTTGGTTGAAAAATGAGAACAACGGCGGAACTGTTTAGTTAATTGATTTTAATTTAAATTGAGATATAATTTTATGTGATAATTTTTTATTATATTAAAAATATTAAAATAATTATTTGTAAAAGTTTTTTATTATAATAAATTTTAAATTTTAAATTTGAATAAATGAACACACCGACGACGATGACTGTTTCTGTTTCTTTTTGCAATAAAGGAGCCGGGGCCTAAACCGGTGGTGTGTGCTTTATCACCTTTTCGGCGTTGCTTTTGTATTTATAACTTTGGGTGCCTTCATTAATTGCCGTGTTTTGTTGTTAATTCTTATTCTTCGTGTTTTGACACCAAATACAGTTTCGGTAATTAGCAAGTGAAATTTGAGTTGAAACTTATCAAAAACCTCTTTTATTGAATTTTTAAAATAAAAAATGACTCAAATATCCTTGAAAATTAGAGTATTTTACGCATTTAAGTCTTAAAGTTCTATAGTTTTAGGGTTTGTTCTTTTAGAGTTTAACTTGAGTATAATTTTTGAGTTGAATTTGAGTTATAACTTGAGTTGAACTTGTAACTTAAGTTTGTGTTTAGTTGTTTACATTTGAGTTATGGTTTGAGATAAGAATTTTTTTGACTTTGTGTTTGAGTGAGTCAAAACATGAATTTATATTTAGATAGTATTTTAATAAAAACTCAATGCTGATGAAAATTTTTAATATGGTATATGGGTCGGGTTTTATTCGTCTTTTCGTTGTCAACGCATATAAAAAAAATCATCTCAATCAGAATTAAAATGAAAAAGTTATAACATTTTTAAGAATAAAAAAAATACTGTTCATTAATTTGAGTTTGAGTTTCTGAACTCGAGTTGAAGGGGAAACAGAACTCAAGTTTTAGTCCTAAACTCGAGTTTGAACTTGAGTTTAAACTCGAGTTTAAACTTAAAAGAACATTAACTCGAATAAAGTTGTAACTCGAGTTGCATTTTTTTGAGTTTTTCACTCAAAATAACAAGCCCTTAATACCTTGTCTTTTAAACTTTTAATTTTGATAAGTTACTTTCTTAATTTTTAAAATTATTGCAATATGTATCATTTTGACGATTATTGTGTTAAATTAGTATCGAAATGATACGTTTTATGAAAAATTCTAACATCTTAATTCAAATGTAACAAAAATCTTTTAATCCTTTGAATTTAATAAAAATTTAAGCAAATTTAGTAAAATGGGGCGCATTACGACAATTTTACAAGTTTAAGTTGTTGCTTGTCAAAATTAAAAGTTTAAAAGGAAATTTGTTAAATCACAATAAATTTGGGACAATTGTGCTAAAAACCCTAAAAATTACATGGTGCTAAGGACACCGACTTTTATTTCAACTGTCACTAACAACATCACTACTCTATATATTGCGACTCTTTCCCTTATCTCACAATGACCACACCTTCTTCGGGTGCGCGACGACAAGGTTTCCCTCTTTATTTAACACAAAATTAGAGAGAAATCTTTAATAGAGAACAATGATCACCAAGGAGAAACCACATTAAGGAAACAAACAATCAGATAGAGAAATAACGGGTGTGTTTGGAACTCGTTCTAAAATGATTTAGTTTTTTGTATGCAAATGGAAATGAAAACGTTCTCAATCTCAAACAGAAATCATTTTTGAAAATGCGTTTGGTAATTTTATCAATAGATTATTTTCAGTATAAAAACCTCATTAATGTGTCTCTCTCTGTTTGAGAGAGGAGAAAACAAAAAAAAAATGAAAAATGACTTTTAATCATTTTTCATTTATCTTTTATTTTACACTAAACAAAAAAATCATTTTAATTTTATTTTTTGTCTTTAATTATGTCAAACGTTATTTTAAAATCGTTTTCATTTTTTCTTTTTTGAAAAACGTGAAAAATAAGAACAATTCTAAATACAGCAAACATTTCATATGTTCACCCCATGAAACAAATTAACACGTTGTTTGCATATGGAATTGGTTTGATTATCGATCATTTTAATATTGCGACGGCAACAACCACAGTGTCTATTTTTTGAAAAGGAAATAAAAGATAAAAGCTATTTCAAGTAAACGACAACATCTTTAACACCTCGGGCTTTAAACATTTGGACCGTTTTTAATGGGGAGATTTTTACAATTATTAATCCCCAAACATTAACCCTTTTATTTCTGTCTCTTTAGATTAAGCCCAGTCAAAAGCCCAATATATAAATTATTAAAATACCCTTAAAGATATTTACAAGATGTTGGTTGTCACCGATCGCCGGCCGGTGGCGAGTCTCTGGAGGCAGAGCTCCGGCGGCCATTCGGTGTGTCTCTGGCAGCCGTCCGACTTGTCTCCGGCGACCGTCCAGCGGCTCGCCGGCCATAATCTAACAGGTTACGCCAGAGTCAGTCATAGTTTGTCATCAGACTATGACCTATAGTCTCTCATATACTATGACCTATAGTCTCTCATATACTATGATCCATAAACTGTCAAATTATAACGCATAATCTAATAGGTAATGATGACCAGCGGGTCTCTGATCACTGGCCGGCTATAGTCTGTCAGATTATGACTTATAGTCTATTAAACTATGATCCATAGTCTTACAAGTTATGATGGTCGCTGGTCGCCGGCGCAGACCATAGTCTGTCAGACTATGATAGTTTGACAGGTTACGCCCACACCAGCCATAGTCTGTTAGATTATGATCCATAATTTAATAAGTTACGCCCGCCCTAGCTATAGTCTGACAGTCAATTTATCTCAAAACCAACATCAAACATCATTTACCAAATTATAATCAAATTTTTTACCTAAAAAATCAAAATTACTCTTACCAAGTACAGAAATTCTATACCGAAACAACAACAGATAACACGATATTTAATTTAAAAACTAAAAAAATGTTATTGCAAAACATGTGGACTGTTCTTGACTTCACAGCAGCTTCAATATCCTCCACTTCACCATCAACATCAACTTCTCCTTCCCGCAATTTCTTCCAGCTAATAACACACGCACACAAAGCTGAATTCAGCTTGATAGTCCCGAAAAAACCATCACACCATATAATAATCACCATGAAATTACATTAACGTAGCAGATTAGTTAAATCAAACTATGGATGTTGGCTACTTCATTGCCAAGAATAACACAAGTGTCGAGCAAAAACAGCACTGAATTTCAAGCAAAAATAAGAACAGTTTACAGACACATATATACAAACACGGGCATACATGTGTAATGCGTAACATTATACAAAAAGTTAGTATACTAATATCAATTTTGTAAGATCTATTGATGAGAACTGAGAAAACCTCACTTTGTACTGATTGGTTACAAGCTTAAGTCGTTTGAAGGTTGCAAGTGTCCACATAGGAACAACATCTGCATATCCTCATGAAGAAACCACTGAATTAGGCTAAATAGTGGAAACACTCTTACAGCGGAGGAAAAAATTAGTTTCCTTTCGCAGCATTTTTCTTGGCAACCAAACAGAAAGTGGAAAAATCTTTTCCTAATTCACAAATCTCAATCTGACAAATCAAGAAGGAAAGGTAAATAAAGAAAGTAATAAAAAGTCTCATTTAGGCTCTACAGCGCATGAAAATTTCCTAATTAATAATTAATATAACTTGCATATCTAATATCAGTTGCATGACTCTTTGAATGAAACTTGTTCCATCCATTTCTAACCTTTTATTTACTTAACAACATAAACAATGTAACACCCCAACGCTAAACCGGTTTAAGGCTAAATTTAGCGATATGGTGCTACTTAAAACATATTTTTTATACTTAAATCAATGTCATTTTTAAGATGTACAAACTTGTGGTTGATTTTATCACAAAATTTTCATAAAAGTTTTTGAACAAAATGAGTGAGTGTGCAAAATGATTACAACCACAAATCTTAGACATTAAACAGTTATTCAAAAGCGACATAGTAACGAAAAAAACATTTTGGGCCCCTTTATTATTTGAAAGTACATATAAGTAAGATACCAAATATAAGATTTGGAGTACTCAGCCAAGAAATCATTTTTTTTTACTCTTCGGTAACAACATCACTGCATCACAAGGTAAAGCTAATGAGCAAAAACTCAGTAAGTAGATTTCAAATATGTAAGTATCTAAAATCTCCGTAACTAAAATCTCTTTGTTAAACATTGTTCATAAACTTTCATACTTATTCTTAGTTTAGGTATGATACAAAACTTAAGTTTCAAGTAAGTATCTCTACACATGACCTTCTCTAATTTTGACCAATTTTCTTCTCTTAAACACTAAACGGGGTTTTTAGAATTTCTTTCTCTTGTGATCAACAAGAGATTTTCCACTAGCATTTTTCTCTAATTGTCTTAAAGAGACAGTTACTCTAATTTGGGGCACCGGTCTCCCGCAACCCTGCTTACCCAACCTCTCATCCATATACCATACCATAAAATTTCTTAAAACATAAAAGCATAATAAGCAAATATCATAATCTCTATCAAAATAATTAATCATGAATATCTTTGAACATAATCATATAAGAATTTCATAAGAGAATAAACTTGCATAAATCACAATTCTGAACAAGTTATTTCGTCAAATAGGTCTTATGATGCAGTTTTGAAAATACTTTAACTCTACTTACTTGAATTTCGATAACCACTTTACAAGCACAAACTAACTGGTTGTGGGAACCTTCAATGTGCTAATTAACCTTAAAAAAAAACATAGTTTTCAAAAATCACATTCATATCATCATTTAACAAAACACATAACTGTGCATTGTTACGAAAATGTTCATAACACATTCATCAAAACTCAAAATATTATGAGACCAATGGCAAATAAAAGTAGACTCAAAATCCTCATTTTAGAGCTACTACGTGATAGGTTTCAAATTTTTCAAACTAACCAAAAAAGCCCAAAATCCAGATTGAAGTAAAATCTCGTCAGAAAAATGACAGCTTTTTAGCTGAACTTATAAAGTTCATAACTAAATGTAGAAAAATCACTTAAAACTTGAGATGTATAATTTAATAGAAAAATATAAAATCAGTCAAAATCATAAATATATATAACACGAAAATAGAAAGTATATAAGCTGTACATAAGACTTATATTTGAACATTTCTTCAAATACATAGCATGTAAATCTTAATCTTCAAAGACCCACTCTCAAATACATGAATCATCATCCTAATAAGAGTTTATCTTCAAATAATCATCAATAATATCAAGCTAAAATCATTAATTTCACCCAAAAATCAATATTTGAACCAAAATATCAAGAAACTAATTTTTAAGGGTCTACACCAACATGCATGATAAGCCACATTAAAAATCTGAATCTCAAGTAGGATTTCAACATCTTAATCTCTAAAATCATAGTTTCTAACAAAAGAAAGAAGTTACCTCAAATAAAAACTCATTCCTAAGTGAATAGAAGCTCAAAACCTTGATAGTTTTTTTTTTTTTTGGTTTTGTTTTAGGTTGAAAAACGAGTTGAAATGGACTGGTCGAGTTTTTAGGTCATTCTCTCTTTAAAACCTAGGTTTAATTCTGAGTTTTGGGTGAGAAAAGGAGTGAGAAGAGAGAAGAAAATGCTATGGTCGGAGTTCTAGGGTTTTTTGCTGAAATATACCAAAAAATGAAGTCTAAACTTGATAGAAACCAAGCAAAATAAAGTGACCTTATAGTAGAATAAATGTCTAGGTTTTTCTAAGCCTCTAACAACTGTCCTAATCTCATAAAATAAACTCTAAAGTCTTTATTTTTTTTCTTCAATTAGGTGTCTAAAATTCACTCAATTTGTTAACATAACTTTCTCTCACAAAAACTCAAAATAACAACTAAGTCCTCAACACATTTACACAAAACCATATAATAAAAATATAAAATAATAAGTTATCATTAAATCAATCATAAAAGAGGTAAAATATCATATTAAATAATCATAATAAAAATTATTTTTTCTTCATAAGTTTAGCATATTGAGTTCCCACATCGAGCAAGTTGCACTGTATATTAAAATTGAAAACTTGATTAGCAAAACTATAAACTTAATAAACTAATATGATAGCTATAATAATACCAACAAATAATTTTAAGTTAAATGGTAAATATGGTACATAATTTTAATTTACTAAATTTATTTATTATTAGCTTAAGGCTTAATTAAATCTCGGCTATTACAAACAAGAATTTGCATCTTTGAATGTTATATATTAACAAGAACAATGTTATTTAAGGATTGGTATTTAGGCTGTTTTAGTTTAGTGGTGAGGTTGAATAATAATAACATTGTTAGAGATTATCCAACCTCATCAGATGCACAAGACTCGGCTCCAACCTCCTGATATTCTCCTCAACTAAAATCTCCTCAAATCATGGCTTTTGTTATACCATATATGTACTATAGCTATAGTTAGCTTCTATGCCTAAATAGTCTCCACTTTCTTAGCATGTAGTTAAAACAAACGTATCATATATTGGTGTATATATATTAAAGCTTATTAATGAATCAGAGTATGACTGTTTACCAAAAATATCTTATACAGTCTTTAAATCCTTTATGGTATCAAAGCAATAAAGCTCCCACGAGCAGATTTTTTTTTCCTTATTCTTCAAATGGCTGAAAACAACCAAAACCAAGTCCTGCTTAATGCCAATCTCCTTGCACCACATCTCATAACAATTAACGCTGCAGCCCAACTTCCTGTCAAACTATCACCAAACAACTATCCATCCTGGCGAGCACAATTTCACTCCCTACTAATGCTACTGAATACAGGCAAGTCATTGGGTCCCTACAATATTTGTCTCTTACTCGTCTGGATATCTCATTTGCTGTGAACAAACTTGCTCAATTCATGCATTGCCCAACCCAAGCTCATTGGACAGCTACAAAATGACTTTTACGCTACTTGAAGAATACTATCTACTTTGGTCTTCATCTGCGTCGCAATCAACCATTATCACTACATGCTTTTTCTGATGCGGATTGGGCCGGTAATCTTCATGACCGAACATCCACAAGTGCTTACATTGTTTATCTCGGCGGCAATGCTATCTCATGGTCTTTCAAGAAGCAGAAATCCGTTGTTCATTCGTCCACTGAGTCTGAGTATCGCGCTATCGCCTCCACAGCAGCTGAACTCTCTTGGATCACTTATCTTCTTCAAGAACTCCGCATCACTGTTGCTCCTCCTACTATCTACTGTGATAGCATGGGCGCTACGTACCTGTGTGCCAATCTAGTGTTTCACTTGCGTATGAAACATATTGCCATAGATTTTCACTTCGTTCATGACAAGTTGCTGCTGGTCAACTACGAGTCTCTCACGTGTCTATCCATGATCAATTTGCTGATCTTCTCACGAAACCGTCTACCCATGATCAACTTGCTGATCTTCTCACGAAACCACTTCCTAAACAGCGCCACATAATTCTCCGGTCCAAGATTGGTGTTTCCAATGGAAGTACCATCTTGCGGGGGCATGTTAGAGATTATCCAACCTCATCAGATGCACAAGACTCGGCTCCAACCTCCTGATATTCTCCTCAACTAAAATCTCCTCAAATCATGGCTTTTGTTATACCATATCTGTATTATAGCTATAGTTAGCTTTTATGCCTAAATAGTCTCCACTTTCTTAGCATGTAGTTAAAACAAACGTATCATATATTGGTGTATATATATTAAAGCTTATCAATGAATCAGAGTATGACTGTTTACCAAAAATATCTTCTACAGTCTTTAAATCCTTTAAACATGTGTTCGAACGAGTGTTTGCATCTTTGAATGTTGTCTAAGGATTGTATGTTCGAATAAGTGTTCAAATTTTATAAGTGCATTTGAATGTTATCTAAGGATTTGAATGATAACAAGAACAGTGTGCAAATCTTTTAGCTTTTAAAAAAAAAAAAAAAAAAAAAAAAAACAAAAACAAAGGCCCTGTTTGTTTGTGTTTCTATTTCCATTTTTCACGTTTTTCGAGATTAAAAAATGAAAACGCTTGTATAAAATGCGTTTGGTGCAAAAGTTTTTAAAAAATAAAAAAAAAAAAGTTTTTGTCGTGTACTAATCTGAAAACGGATTAAATCCGTTTTTCATTTTTCAGTTACATTTTCTACCTTCATTCTTTTCTCTTCTCTGACTGCTTTCTTCGGAGCTCAAATCGTGGTAGTACGGATCTCATCTGCTCCGGCGTCGATTGCCGGCGCGAGGAAGTCAGCCCCGTGGAACGGCGGCGGCGGTGGGCCGGCGGTGATAGAGTGCTCGTCTCGGCCCAACAAGAAGGCGACGGCCCACCACATGAAGACTCGGCTGAAGAAGACGCAGGCCTGGGACATCCAGCGAAAGCCCACCGTCTACGCTCCTCTCTGACTGGCCCGCCACCATCTTCTCTGATTGTCCGCCACCATCTTCTCCGACTGCCCGCCACCGTCTTCTCCGACTGCCCCCCCTAACTCCTCTGCGACTGCGGCCCCTCCGACTGGCTCCCCTTCTTCCGACTGACACCCCCACTCTTCTGCGACTGCGCGCCCTCCCTCCCCCCGACTCTTCTA
>NW_010358894.1:37130-51509 GCF_000414095.1 Morus notabilis | reverse complement strand
TCTTCTTCCCTTTTCCTCTAGTTCATGTATATATATAATCATGTTTATTTAATATATTTAATAATATTATATATTTAATATATTATTATTTTAATTATTATTACATGTTTTTAAAAATTAAACCACCCAACGCAGTTTCAGTTTTTTTTTTTTTTAAACTGAAATCAATTTCTAAATAAAACTACCAAACACATTTTCAGAAATATTTTCAAAACGAAAATGAAAACGTTTTCATTTCCATTTTCATACAGAAAACAAAATCATTTTAAAACCAATTCCAAACGCACCCAAAAGTAAACAAATGAATATGGATTTAAACCTGAGAAGGTCGTTGACGATGGCCGCTGAATCCACGCGTGGACGCCGGATAAGGATGGAGGTTGCAATTCCAAAAAGTAAAATCCAAGGTCGCGACATGGACAAAGCTCGAACTCCGTAAAAGCGAACGCCTCTGCGAGATCAAAAACTCCGCCAGATCTACCGTCGACGACACAACCAGATTTTGAACTTCGTGAAGACAAATGCCGACGACGGCCCTTTGACAGAACTCTTCTCTCTGCGCGTCGTTGAAGTAACGACAACTCTGCTTGAGCCTTTCCTTAGGTTACCTCGCCCAACTCTGCGACTCGGCATCGGCGTCACAACAGTGGTGTCTAGCTGAGTGAGAGGAGACTCATATAGCAAGGAAATGAGGGCTCGGATGTCTCGCACGGATATATAATCGCAGATCCATCATGCGATTGCACAGATCTCGACGCCGTGATGCCGAATCTGCAACAGACCGGCGACGATGACGTCAGAGATAATCGGCGGAGAGAGAGGGAGGATAGAAAGAGGTGCTGAAAGAGGAAAGGGAAGTGAAGAGAGAGAGACACCAATAGAGGAGAGAGAAAAAGATGCTAGAGAGATAGGAAAATAAAATAATGAACCCTAATATGATATATAAAAAAAATGATATTTAAGGGTTGTTTTTTTACGACGAAACTCAGAAAAAGTTTAAACTCGAATTATAATTTTATTTAAGTTTATATTCTTTTGTAAAATTTAAGTTTGCACTCGAGTTTAAACTCGAGTTTGAATTCGAGTTTGCACTCGAGTTTAAACTCGAGTTTGAACTCGAGTTTGAGGTTAAACTCGAGTTCAAATTTCCTTTTAAATTCGAGTTCATAAATTCGAACTCAAATTAATGAATAATATTTTTTATATTCTTAAAAATGTCATAATTTTTTTGTTTTAATTTTGATTGAGATGATTTTTTTTCTATGTATTTACAACGAAAAGACGAATAAAATTTCACCCATATACCTTATTAAAATTTTTCATCACCATTAAGTTTCTATTAAAATACTATCTAAATATAAATTAATTGATTCGGTGATCGTAATCTTAAAATTTTGACTCACTCAAACACAAACAAGATTATCAATTCAAATCATAACTCAAATGTGCACATTCAAACACAAACTTAAGTTACAACTTCAACTCAAGTTATAACTTAAACTCAACTTAAATCTTTTTAAAATGTGAAAAAGAAATCAAAAGTGGTAGAGTTTTTTAAAGAGATAGAATTATTAGATCAGGTGAATTATATGGGTAAAATATGTAATTTACTTTTTTAATGGATAATCTTGATAAATACTTTTTAAAAGTGTACGAGTTAAAATTTTTATTCTTTATTATTAATTTATAATTTTTTTAATCAAATAATTACAATAATAAAAAAGATTTTAATCAAATAATTATAATAATAAAAAAGTTTTTATTAATAAAAGATAAAAATTTAAACTCATACACTTTAAAAATAAATTTTATATTTTTGTAATGCCAACACTACTGTACTCGCTAACGGCTTCATACCTTTTGGGCCAAAATCCTTGAGACGAAGCGAGACAAGAAAGAAAAAATAAAAAATTTATATTTAAGAGCGTATAAATCTAAATTTTATATTCTTATTAATATAATTATTTAATTAAAAAAATTATGAATAAAAAATAAAAAAACTGGCATTTTAAAGTGCATATGTGAAGATTACACACCCTTTCCCCCCCCCGAAAAATCCCTCTTTATTTCCAACACAAAACCCTCGTGACTCACTTTCAAATGCAGATTATACCGGCGAGCTTTCTCACCAATCTTCCCGATCGTTCGCGGATTTTTGATCTCCGAAACCCGTTTCAGGCGCCGTTTCTACTGGTCAGCGCCGTTTCTTTGTGGTCTTTTTGCGGAAGAAGAAACGCTTTTGACTATCTACTTTCTTGTGCAGTTTTTTTTTTTTTTTTTTTTTTTTTTTTCTCTTGGTTGCCAAAAGTACTTTCTTGTGCTGTTAATTGGACTGTTCTAGGGTTTTTTGCTAAGTACATTATTCGCATTTCTTTGAGAATGTCGTTTTAATGTTTTCGGTTTGGGTTATTTTTGGTTGATGAGAAAGAATCGGGGCGATTCACAGGGAAATGCTTGCACGTACTTTTCAAGTGAAATATGTTTTTAAGTGGGATTTCCCTCGTTTTCTTTTTTCTCTTGGTATTTTGAGGTTTGGAAGGGTCCATATGTGTTTTGTTTGTGAGATTGATGTTGAACACTTGTTTAATTTTCTATATCCTTCCTTCTGTTTTTTATTTTATTTTTATTTTTAAGAGAGAGAGAGAATTTATGGTATGGACCCTCATTATGTCGTTGTTAGTTCTTGTGGGTTTGCATGTCTTTTTGGTATTTGGGGGTTTTTGTTTGACATATGCAGCTTGCAAAAGTTAAGATTTTCCCATGATTGTGTTGATTCTAAGTTCTCATTCCCCATTAGCTGTGCTTTTTAGAGATTTTCTCTCCAAACAGATGAAAGGGTCCGTTGCTCTTCTTGGTTGTTTGATTAATCTGTTCTAAAGTCTAGGGTTTATGTTCTATATTTAATTTTTATTGTCAATTTTGAATCTTCTGCTGTGAAGAATATTATCCCTTTGTAATTATATTGCTTCCTCTTTTCATATGTGTATTTCAGTTTTGCAGCGAAACTTTGAAACGGAGTTTTTTTGGTTTATTTTCCATTTTTCAATTTTATTCTTACTGTTGTGAAGTTGGTTACTTGATCATGTAACGTGAACCGTTGTCATGCTTTTTCTGACCAGCATTGAAAAATGTAGGTATCTTTCGATCTTGGGAGCTGATAGCTGAAATAACTGGAAAGTGAAAACAGTAATGGCGCCGAACCCAAGAGTTCAAGCAGCCTTTCGGGCTATGAAGTCTCTTGGAGTCAAGGAAACTAAAGTCAAGCGTGTACTGAAGAAGCTTCTAAGATTGTATGATAAAAACTGGGCACTAATTGAAGAAGAGAGCTACAGAGCTTTAGCGGATGCGATATTTGAAGAGGATGATAGCGTAGATCAAGAGAAGAATAAAGGGAATGATGTCAACGTCTGTAATTCGAGCTCGTGAATTTTTTCTGCTTTGTGCTTTTCTTTCTCTATACCTTAAATAAGCTGATTTTTGCCTTTTTGCATGAATTAGCAGGAAGACAATTTGGAGGGAGAAGAGCTTGGGCAGGAGCCCGAACGTCCCTTGAAACGGTTGCCCTTGAAACGGTTGCGCAGAGGCGCCGAAGTTCATCAGGTTTCAACTTATCTTGATACTGATACTGATTTAAATAGACCTAATCTAGAGAAAGATGAACCAATTTGAAACTTGTTTTCTGCAGCAGCCTGAAAACATAACAGAATCACCGGAGCCAAGGGATGAAAGTTGTTCAATTTCACAAGAGCATGGTGCTAAGAATAAGGGCAAGCAACCAATTATTTCTGAACCTCCAGTTCCGCAACAAAGATTATCTCCATTGGCACCTGCAGGGAAGAGAGTGATTTCTGAGAGAGCATCTCACGGTGTGTGCTTGAGAGAGCCAACTGAAACGGGAAGTGATCTTTTTCCTAAACAGACGGTTCCTAACCATCAATTGATTAAGCCTAAAGACGAGCCATTCATTGATGACATGATTATGGGTGACATACGTCAGTACGAGGTTCCTATTGCAGTGATCCATCCAGGTATATAATACTAGGAGAGGGAGGGGTAGACCAAGAATTAATGGACCGAAGTCGTTAGGAAAGACATTCTAGATCTAGGCCTTCAGGAAAGTATAATTTTGAACAGAGCCGTGTGGAAAAGTGAAATCCATATAGCCGACCCCAATTAAGTTGGGATTAAGGCTTGTTGTTGTTGTTGTTGTTGTTGTATTTATTTTGCTTCTGATTGCGTCTTTCCTCATCTGGTTCGTTCATAGTTTTCAGAAACATGATTTACTATCTGAAATCAGTCTGTTTTATTTTAACTTATGAACACGTGCTAAAACCTTTTTTGCTCCGTTCTGTTTGAAATGTTTAGGTGCCTATTTAATGCTTTGACTGAGAATTATGCATTTTAATGATTGTCAATCAATAAAATAAGAGGCCAACGCTTTATCATATTTTTCGTGGATGTTATAACTGTATCTTTCTTTTGATTCCATCTCATTCAATTTTTACAGATCTATCGAGTGAAAAAGATATGCCGATGGAAAATGATGAAAATAGCAAAGAAATTGGTAAGGAATCTTCATTTCAGTGCAAGGATGGAGGAACGAGAGCTGATGGTATTCCATCTCCATGCGGGGAAATGGAAACAAATGTTTCAACCATGCGAGAGGAATCGCCATCTAATTTAGATGTTGCAACCTCACCCTTAGGA
The DNA here is from genome assembly GCF_000414095.1 of Morus notabilis. NCBI lineage: Eukaryota > Viridiplantae > Streptophyta > Magnoliopsida > Rosales > Moraceae > Morus > Morus notabilis. Next base: position 46,802 of record NW_010358894.1, on the reverse strand, counting down.
GAGGTAAAACTTTCTCTGAGCTGCAATTCAGCTGTTCGAAGGCCCAATTTCCGTATGCCTAAACTAGATGCTGTTATAAGACTGACGGAGGAAAAATTTCTGCATTCATACAAAATCGTTGACCCAAATTTTTCTGTCGTGAAACTGTTGAGACATGTGTGTGAAAGCTGCTTAGAACTTGGAACTGATTCCGTTGACAAATCACAGGATAATCACGTACAAGCTAGTGAGATGACTCTTGCAAACGGTTGTGGTGGGAAAGATATAGACGGTGAACAAACTCACGTCAATGGTTGTGCTGTGAAACATAAAGACAGGGAACTAGAAGACCATGGATTGACGAATGTGACAGATTTGGCTGTTGTTCCACTCTGCGAACTGGCTCATGATGATTTAAGATCTCGTCATGATATTAATGATATAGCTAAAGGTGAAGAAGGGGTCAGAATTCCCTGGATAAACGAAATAAATAGCGAGCGTCCGCCATCCTTTCACTATATCTCCCAAAGCCTTGTTTTCCACAAGGCAGAGATTAGTATCACTCTTTCTAGGATCGGGGATTTGAGTTGCTGTCCAACTTGCTTTGGTGATTGTGTATCAGCATCTATACCCTGTGCTTGCGCTCAAGCAATTGGCAGTGAGTTTGCATATACGTCTACAGGCCAACTTACGGATGTGTTTTTGGACTCATGTATCTCTATGACTCGTGACCCTCAAAAGCAGTGCCAAGTCTTTTGTGGAGAATGCCCACTTGAAAAATCAAAAAACGATGTTTGTTTGGAAGCTTGCAAAGGTCATCTGAAAAGGAATTTTATTAAAGAGTGCTGGAGTAAATGTGGCTGCAATAAAAGCTGTGGCAACCGCGTGGTGCAGCGAGGCATCACTCGCAAGTTGCAGGTTTCGATTTAAACAATTTGATGCAAAAGGAATTTTATTAATTTTTCTGACCCCCCTCCCTTTTTTTTATTCAAATGTAATAGAATATTTTCTGTTCCTGTTCTCAAATTGCACCAGAATTTGTGTATGGTTATTAGTTTTAATTTATTTTTTCTTGTGATTCTTTTTTCTCAACTAACTGCAGCTTCTCTAATTAGATTACGTTATATCTTAGGTGTTTTTCACTTCTGATGGAAAAGGATGGGGTCTGCGAACCCTTGAGGATTTGCCAAAAGGTTCATTTGTCTGCCAGTATGTTGGAGAAATACTGACTAGCGCAGAGTTGTATGAGAGGAACTTGCAATGCGACAAGAGTAGGAAAGACACCTATATAGCTCTACTTGATGCTGACTGGGGTTCTAAAACAGCTTTGAAGAACGAAAAAGCTGTGTGTTTGGATGCATCACGTTATGGAAATGTTGCTAGGTTTATTAATCATAGGTACGTTTACAAAGTCAGATAACCATGGCCTTCATTTCTTAGCCTTTAAAACCGTTAGAACAGAGAGGTAAAGTGGAGCTTGTACCAGAGGCTTTATGCTTTAAAGTGGCTATGGCTTTTATACCTGAACTTAACCTTCAAAAGACAGGCAACTGATGGATGCCTTCTTTCTCTCTCTTTCCTTCTTCCAAATTCCAATAGTCTATAATGTTTTGTCTGTTGTTAATCACCTGTCGAGTATTGTTGCTAATTTTTTCAAACAAAAGATATTGTAAGAAATGCCATTTGTGGCCTCATGGGGGAACAAAGATAAGCCAGTTGCAGTTGTATTTTATGTTTTTCTACGTCCTGGGTGTTCAGTTTTCAAGTACGTTATAATTTTTTTTTTAAATGAATTTTTCCAGATGTTTGGATGCAAACTTGGTTGAGATCCCAGTTGAAGTGGAAACCCCTGATCGTCATTACTACCATGTATGGTGCTTTTTGTTATGTCTTTTGTTTGTGATGGCGGTCTCAACTCTTTACTTCAACCCGTTTGATGAGTTGTTTGACTTGTTCTGTTGTGCAGCTTGCTTTCTTTGCAACGAGAAAAATAGATGCCATGGAAGAGCTAACTTGGGTTAGTATATTTTGTAGACTTTTGTAATTGGTTCTTTGCAGATTACATACTTGGGTTTCGACTTTTTTCTCCTTGAGATGACATGGTACTAAAACTGAAAATGGACTTCTTCATTTTATGTTCAATCATTGGAATCTTTGTAGTCCGTTGTCCTCCGCTAAGTGGTCCTATATATGATGTGTTTGCAGGATTACGGCATTGACTTTGATGACCATGATAATCCTATTAAGCCATTCCAGTGCCGTTGTGGCAGTAAATTCTGTCGGAACATGAAGCGTAGTAAGTGTCATTTACTTCCTCTTTATTTTATTTTATTTTTTGCTGTGACGTCAAATCTCCAAACAAACATGTCTCATAACCAGTAAGTGAGATGGTTAGTGTCCTATAATTCTGTTCCTTCCCTTTCCTGTTGGCATTAGTTTGCTTGTTTTCTTTATGGACACGAACATGATAAGTCTGTCTGTTGGATTAAATTTGCATTGGCCTGTATTGTTTTTGTAATTGTTTTCGCTGCTTCTGGGGACACACCTTTTTATGCATTTCAGGATCCAAGTGAACAACCTCAAATTCGAGTGAACAGCCTTCAAGTATCTGATCTTTCGCACCTTTTGGGACAGTTTTTCGTTTTGAAGAAATAGTGTTTAAATATCTTACATCATCTTGTTTATTTCGTTTTTTGACTGACCATCCAACTGAAAACTGACGAAGAGGTAGGTTGTCTATAGCCAAACAACAAAGTAATTTTCTTGGATGTTTTTTGTACAGTGGTTCATAGATGTATATAGGACAAACCGCCTTTGCAGCAGTTGCGTTACTACGTAGGTCTCGAAGTTGTATGGACGACTGTTTTGTCCAACCAAACCATTGGGACCATGTTCTTCTGTTTTGATTTTAATGTCAACAACAATGTTATTTAGTTCATTTATCCGACATTACATAGCTCGCGTACTACTAATGCTTTTGCAGCCGAAGTAACACAAATAAGGGGCCTTTTGTTTTCATCCCCGCCTAAATGCAAAAAAGAAATGTTTTCTCCTTGCACTTGATGTCATTTCAGTTTCGGGCTTTCATTATCTTCTTCATTTAAGGCTATGTTTTGGTAAGAGAGGAAGAAAAGAAAGGCATATATCCAGTGACGGAGCTAACATTTACTCCAGTATTTATATTTATATTTTTTCTAAAACATAAATAACATAAAAATATATATAATAAATTACATTATAATATTTTTAAAGAACAATTAAGTACATATTGTGAATTTTATTATATAAAAAATTACATCCGTGTTTATAATTGATCCCGATTTTATTTTTTATGTTTTTTGAGAAAAAAAAATAAAAACGTTTTTAAAACGGCATTTGGCACAATAAAGACAAAAAATGAAAATGAAAATGATTTTTTAGTTTAGTATAAAATGAGAGAAATAAAAAATGATTTTTAGTCGTTTTTCATTTTTTATTTTCGTTTTCTCCTTTTTCAAAGCAGAGAGATAATAAGAGAGACATTAATGGTTTTTTACACTGAAAATAATTTCTTGATAAAACTACTAAACGCATTTTCAGAAATGATTTTAGTCTGAGATTGAAAACATTTTCATTTTAATACAAAAAATAAAATTATTTTAAAACGAGTTCTAAACGCGCCCTACATCACTGTAGGGTTTTGTGTTGAAACTTGTAGAATTTTTTAATATATAAAAAGGTGTTATTGTATACCTTTTTTATTTTGATGTAATTTTAATCAATTTAGTGTTTAGAATTGTGCTTACCAATAATAATACTCTACCATAGATTTCTTTTTCATTTCAATATCTTGCATTTCGATGAGATAAAAAAACCATGCATTATATTTTATATTTGTCACATTTATAGCTTCTGATTTCAAAATTATGCTCAATTTTTATATTTTCTTGACCAACGCTCAATTTAACTACAAAACAGATCCTAATTAATGTCGTCAATAAAATAAAAGAATTAGGAACAAGAATTGTAAAAATTTAGAATATTAAGGGTCTGTTCACTTCGCTGATTCGAGTTTGTAATTCGAGTTGAGATGTGATTTTATGTGAAAACTTTTTACTGTAGCAAAAAAGTTAGATGTGATTGTTTGTGAGAGCTTTTTACTGTAGCAAAACTCGAATTTGTGAAGTGAACGGGCCTTAGGTCTTTTTCATAGCCAAAATCAAGTTGAGACCAAAAAAATGTAAATTTAACATAAAATATATATGTGATGTAGTAAAAAATATAAAATATCATAAAAGTATTACAATTGCTCGTGAGTAAAATTAGTAAACTTGTTTATAAATGAAATCTAAGAATAAAATGAAGAAAAATGGTAAAAGTTAGGGGGCATGTATGAGAATATAAAAACTGAGTGGGGCCCCCACTCGGCACCAAGTGTCTCTGCCGCTGCATATGTCAGAGGTGAGGAAAATAGAGAGGAAAGGAGGACAGAGGTTTGGTACGCAGAAATATAGAGAGACTGGATTAAAATATATATTAAAATTGGTGTTCTAAGTAGGGGTGGTAATTCGTGTCACGTGTCGTGTTCGTGTCGTATTTTGATCATTTTTTTTAATTTGCAGTCAATCCGAACACGACCCGTGACACGAAATTTTTTAAAAACCGTAACACGAACACGACACGACCACTTTATGAGTTGACACAATACGACCCGAAAGACCCGTGACACGAAATTAACCCGTGAATCCGAAATTGACACGAAAATTGTATACTTTTATTTAGTTTTTTACATATTAGAAATAACTTAAAATTCATAACACACTAAATTACAATAACATCTATTGAAATTAAGCAAATAATAGTATAAGATTTTGAGTATAACTATCATGATAAAATTTAAAATGAAAAATATATGTATTTTTTAGTTTTTTACGAGTTTCGTGTCGTGTTCGGGTTAAGCGGGTCCAACCCGAATTGACCAGTGTTTTTCGTGTCAATTTTAGGTCGACCTGATTCTAACCCGAACCTCTTTTTTCTCAACCCTAATCTGCAAAATTCGTGTCGTTTTCGAGTCGTGTCGTGACCCATATTGTCGGCCCTAGTTCTAAGAGTGACGCAGAAATTGAAGCCAAAGACTAGAATTCAGCAATTTCCATATATCATAACTATTAATTACACGCACATATGTACATACATGTATAAGATATAAGTTGTTGGAGATGTATCTACGACACAAATATCTCAGCAGTTTTATCTGTCAACGACAGCAAATCCCTGTTGTGAGGTCTGCAGAGGACTTCATGCTCACACCCCGAAGGCATGATAGGTCTAATGCTGCCTGGATTCAGTGGAAAAAGTATTTTGTAGTATCCATCCATGATCGCCAGAAAATTACAAGTTTCTGCAACCTTTGGAATCTGTTCAAAACACAAAACACAAAACCAACCCTCATTTGTTATTATTAGCATAATAAGATACATATAAGAAACCTAACAATGTTGTCCAAACCAGGCAAAAAAATTTACCTGGTAAATGTCACGCATATAGGCATGGAGATTTGGGTACTCAATCAACTTCTTTTTTGTGCACTTGAACAAGCCATTGTACACAAGATCGAACCGAATCAAAGTAGTGAACAGGCAAACATCGGCCAAGGTGAGTTTATCTCCACACAAATACCTCGTACTCCCAAAGTGAACATCCAACATGTCCAGCGTATCAAACAACTCATTCACCGCTTTGTCGTACGCCTCTTGGCTCTGAGCAAATCCGCACCTGCGCAATTCAATTTCAATGTTACTAAATTAAAATGGAAAGTCCTTTTTTTCCGCAGGTTTGAATCACAGTTTAAACTTTTTTTTTTCCTCTGAAATTTAAATTTCTGTTTAAAGTTATAAACCAAACGGGAAATGTCGAAATGAAATCAGATTATGGGTCTCAAGGTTTGTAATTATACCTGTAAACTCCGTTGTTTACATTCCGGTAAATTATATTATTCCACTTCTCAATCTCTTCCTTCAAAGCTGGCGGTGAGAGATCCAATTTCGGGTTTTGGGCCAACCCGTTTAGACCCGAATTGAATAGTTGAATGATATCATAACTCTCGTTGCAAACGACATCGTTTTTCTCGGTATCCCAAAGCATTGGCACCGTGGAACGTCCATTATACCCTCCTTTCCTCAGTCCATAAACTTCCTTCAAAGTTCTACGCTTATTAGCGTTATCCGGACCCGGGACAAGGATATCCTTATCCGCAGCCCGAACATCGTTGTTGAACTTGAATTCCCACGAGCCGTCAGTGCCCGGGGCGGCGACGGAGACGGGAACGGCGTCTTCGAGGCCCTTAAGGGCCCGGACGACGAGGGTGCGGTGGGCCCAGGGGCAGGGGAGGCCCACGTAGAGGTGAAGATGAGGATTGTGAGAGGTTGGGCTTGGGCCGTGGGGGAGTTTGTTGGCCCGGAATCTGGAGGCGGGCCGGGAGTAACCGCCGGAGGGGTCGGAGGGGGCGAGCTGGGACATCATGAGGCGCCACGTGGAGTGCCAGGCGGTGCGGACGGTGGAGATGAGGAAATCCGGAGGGAGGGATGGGCCCCACAGGAGCTTCGTGATTGAGGAGAGGATGGAGGAAGGGACGTCTGATGGGGTTTGGTTGTTGAGAGACATCGTTGGCCTAAAACGGCGTCGTGTGGTGGTGGAGGGTCGTGGGATTGGGAGGTGGGAAGTGAGGAGTGAAGTAGAGCAGTGCATTTCTTTCTTGGCTGAGGACCGTAGTCGGTATAACAATTCCGAGGACATATATAAACATTACTGTTTAGTATATTGGTCGTCGAAATTCGACATACGGTTATTATTCCTTTCAAAAATAAATAAATGGATACATAAATAAATACAAAATGTTTTTAATTTTGATAATTTAATCTCTAAAACATTGTTGCAATAGAGTCCAAATTGATTACAATGTTTTATTTGGTGGCAGAAAATAGATTTTTCCTTAAAGATTTTAATTTTTTTTTTTTTGAGAATGTGTATTTTTTTTAATTTGTTATAATTTAATTTCGGTTCCAAAAAAATATTAGGACCAAGTTATCTTGAAGAATCAGAATGAATAGAATTGGATTTTGCTGGCCTAATTCAGATGGAGAATTCTTGAATTCACCTAAAAGAAATCTCACAAGGAGAAAACTCTAAATTTGAGAGAAAACTCAATTCTAATTCAATTATCAAAATATTCAAAGTCCTTTTTAATACAATAATTAAGTGGTTATTGCTCACCTAAAAACGATAACAAAATAACGACTAAGATAAACGATATAATAATAATAATAATAAAACTTAACTAAATTAAAAAGCTATAATAAATGACAATAAAATAGAAAAATGACTACTTATATTCAGAACTCCCTACATTATATCTATTTTTATTTGGAGGACCAAATGGGCTGTTGATTCTTTGAAATGTAAATGTTGTAATAATTAAATGAAAAAAAATAAATATATAAGTAAACAATATTATATATTACATTTGGTATAAAATTTAATATCAAGTCTTAGAAAAAAGATAAGACTTAAAAAAATAACATTATAAAGTGTGTTTTTAATCAAATGTTCATAAGTTTAATTTTGTACACTAATTCAACTGCTGCAATGGAGATGCTCTGATATTTTCCTATTAAATTTCTTGTATGTTTCATTATTCGTCGATACGAGTTTCCAGTCGTTTTGTTTATAGCGAGTGACGTTGATTAGTGCTCAATCTAAAATCTTGGTAGTCGTTTATGTGCAAAACGACGTGTTTTTGGTTTAAAGTTCGTTCTACTAATTAAAAATGACGCGTCGTTTAAAAATACTACATCGCACGGCAAAGAATTGCGTCACATATTAACTATCATGCACCTTGGTCATAACTAGGAGTTTTTTTAAAAAAAAAAAAAAAACCTACCAGAGATCGCATCATGACCGTTCGATCATCTTGCAGCTGCTTTATATCGACCAAAGCGCTTATTTCTTCCATTGCGCCGACTGAGGCTTGTTCTTCTCTCTTTCTCTGCGGTCCTTCGCAAACCCTAATCGGTCCAAGGTAAAATCTCTCGAAATTCTTCTTTTCTAACATCCTATATGATTTCTCTGATCACCATTGAAGTTCTTAGTATTTCATTTCTTCGTCAGGTTATTCAGTTTTTGAATTATGAGTCAATAGGAAGAATTAATGAAGAGCATACATTTTGATGAACTCAAACGATTCTAGGGTTTATGCTATTATTGTTGCTGTTTTGTAAACAACTTATTTTGTGAGAATCTCCTTTATTTAATCTTAATCTTCCATTTTTATTATAGTATATCTCGTAATTTTTCGGTGTTTTGTTTGATATCTGCAACTTTTTAGCTTTACAAACGGTTAATGATCATGAGTTTTTTGATAGTTTGCAAACGATTTTTTTGATATCTGCAACTTTTAGCTCTGGACCCGCTTAATGATTTTGCTTTTTAGCTTGTTCTTTTTTTTTTAATTTATTTATTTTCATTTTTCGCTTCTCTGAGACTGTTCTGGGATTCTGAAAGCAGGTACATTTCGTCTGATTTGGCAGAGGAGAGAGATCCAGGATGTCGAAGAGAGGTAGAGGTGGCTCTGCCGGTAACAAGTTCAGAATGTCACTGGGTCTTCCAGTGGCTGCAACCGTGAACTGTGCGGATAACACCGGGGCCAAGAATTTGTACATAATCTCCGTTAAGGGGATTAAGGGAAGGCTTAACCGTCTTCCCTCTGCTTGCGTTGGTGACATGGTCATGGCGACCGTGAAGAAGGGCAAGCCTGATCTCCGTAAGAAGGTCCTTCCCGCGGTCATTGTCCGCCAGAGGAAGCCCTGGCGCAGAAAGGATGGGGTTTACATGTACTTTGAAGGTCTGAAACACTTTTTAACGCTCTATAATCTTTGGAGTATCCGAATCTTTTTTTATTTTTGCCCGTATGTTGCTTCTGTGCCTTTAGTTTGAGTGTCCAATTGGATTAAATGGTTTGGTCATTGGTAGTGAGGAGCATATATTAATCTCAAAAGTGCCAGTTTTTAACAGCATGATGTTTCACTCTGTTGCATTGTGTTACCTGTCTGCTGGTACATGTTCCAAGAATTTTGGAAATTTGCTATGCTTATATTTTGTTTTGTTATTTGGTTGGATCAAGTAGCCACTGATTTTATCCACTTTTTTTAATTTTATTTTTTATACTTAAACTAAAAGTGTGACACTAAATTATTAAATTTGGATTTTGCATAAGGAATCAGAGTTCTGAGTCCTATGTCTGTTCACCTTAATTTTCCTTAGTTGATTTGATGGTGGGAAATGCACATGATTTATTGTTACTGTGTCATATTATTTATAGTACTTGATTATTGTGTTTTCTTACGAAGTATGAACTTAGTTTTTCTGAAGCCTATTTTTTTGTCCTTGCAGACAATGCGGGGGTTATTGTGAACCCAAAGGGCGAAATGAAAGGTAATTATTGATATCCTGCTTCGTTTTACACGCGTACAAATGCATTTGGTTGGATCCTATGCTAACATTTTCACATACAGTGGATAATGTAATCATATTATCTCTTGTCAACTTCTTTGGACAGTAGGATAAATTTTTGTTTCTGGTTTTTGCAGGATCGGCTATCACAGGACCAATCGGGAAAGAGGGCGCAGACCTGTGGCCTAGGATTGCCAGTGCCGCCAA